>NW_022330910.1:0-6356 GCF_002776525.5 Piliocolobus tephrosceles | reverse complement strand
TTGGTTACTATTGCTTTGTAGTATATTTTGAAGTCAGATAGTGTGATGCCTCCAACTTTGCTCCTTTTGCTCAGGATTGCTTTGGCTATTTGGCATCGTTTGTGGTTCCATATGAATTTAGGACCAGGGTACTAGAGTTGTTTGGCCTGTAGAGCGGGTGTGTCAGTTCAGTCATTGCTGTTTCCCTGGGATGTGGAGCACTACACCAGCTCCCCGAGGGATGTGCAGCTGTTCATCTTGGCCAGGGCACTGATTCCCCAGGGAGAAATGTACCACTTTAACTGAGTCCTGAAGGTCTCTGTGCAACCCAGACACCATTTCCCTGGGAAGCAGGGCACGACTGCAGCCTAGGTTCCAGGGTGCGTGACCACCCTAGGTGGCAGCACCATCATTTCCTGGGAGTCAGGGCACTACTTCAGCATAGGCACTAGGGAGTTGTGACTGCTCTGGGCAGCCAGGGCACTGTTTCCCTGGGGTGCCTGGTGTTGTGTTGAGGGGCAGGGCTCAGCAGTGACTGGGAGCTGTGTATCCTTGGGAAGCAGTGTGCAGCTTCTGTTCCAGTCCTGTGGGGCGGGGCAGGGTGCCACCACGACCAAGAGAGGTATATGGAGCCACTGTCAAAGTGTCGTTGCCCCAGGTGGGAGTGTGTGGCTTCAGCTCCAGCCAAGGGACCCCTCTGGGCAGGGTCCAGCCGCAGCTGAGAGAGGCAGACAAGTGGTTTTGCCTAAGCGCTCTTTCCCCAGGAGGGAGTGTGCAGTTTCAGCTCAGCCCTTGGGGTGTTGGGGAGCGGGAGGGAGAGGTAGAGCCACTTCACCACTGTTTGCCCCATGGGAAAGGGTGTAACAGCTGTTCACAGCTCATCTTGGGATGCTCGGCCACCAGGAAGGGTTGTTTGGTGGCAGTTGAACCTCAGGTATGAAGGGGAGCCACGGCTACTCGCCCCGGGAGCAAGACACACTCCAGCGGTCATTCTAATTCTAAGACAGAGTATGTGATGAAAATAAAACATTTCAGGACCTCCAAACTTGTTATGCCAGAGGGAAGGTTAAACATGGAGACAGTCACACAACACTGCCATCTTTTACCCAAATAAATACTCATCACTTTACAGTCTTGTGCCAAAGCATTATCCATTAGCCAGACCACCACAGAAAGCAAAAGACTCCCGACATCTTGAAACCTTGCAACCTTCCAGGGGTGCCTATCTGCTTATAAAACAAGGACGTGTCCGTTGTAACTTTAGGTCTGCACTCTATGTCTAGCTCCTAAAACTAGTCTGCCAGGTTCCACGCTGAGGATGCTCATCTTCCTGGGTACAGAACAAAGACAAGGTAAAGTCAACCATTCTTCTGCCCACCTGCCATCCTACATGCCTTCCCCCTGTAAAGAAATGTGTAAATTCTAAACCTCCTGAAAACCTGTTTGGGTAACATTGGACACAGACATGTCTGTGACTTGTGTTTTTCCCCAACACACCCTCAAGCTCTGGCTTAATAAAACTTGATCGATCGAGACTCCTGTGTCCGTCACTAATTTTAATTAACAGGTAACACGGTAGCTGTGGAGAGCCATAGAGTGTAAACCAAAAAGTATCTAAGACAAGTCTCAATCAATTTGGAAAGTTATTTTGCCAAGGGTCAAGATCATGGTCTGGGACACAGCCTCTGGAAGTCCTAAGAACATGTGCCCAGGCGGTTGGGTCACAGCTTGATTTTGTAAATTTTAGGAGAGAAGAAGTTACAGGCAGACATGGATCAATACATGTGAGGTTTACACTGTTTTGGTCTGGAAAGGTGGGACATCTGGAGGGGTGGGGTGAGGCGGCTTCCAGGTCATAGGTAGATTCAAAGATTTGCTGACTGGCAATTGGTTGAAAGAGTTAAGTTTTGCCTAAAGAGTCGAAATCAACAGAAAGAAATGCTTTGGGTTAATGTAAGTGGGGGGTTGTGGAAGCCAAGGTTCTTGTTATGCAGATGAAGCATCCAGGTAGCAGGCCTCAGAGACAATAGATGGTCAATGTCTTCTGATCATTACTTAAAAGGTGCTAGACCTGAAAAGATTTAGTAAGAGAAGAAGATTCTCTACAGAATGTGAATTTCCCCCACAAGAGACAGCTTTGCAGGGCCACTTAAAAATACATCAAAGAAATATATTTTGGGGTGAAATGTGTTGATTTCTTTCAGGGCCTGCTATTTGTCACATGATGCTATACTAGAGCCTGTTCCAGGGCTCTGTCTCCTGGCTTCTAGTGTTGCTGGCCATCCTTGGTGTTTCTGGTCCTGAACAAACATCGCTTGAGACTCTGCCTCCATCCTCACATGACCATCTTCCCTGCATGTTTCTGTTTCTGAGTCTCTTCTCCTGTTCATATAAGGACACCAGACATGTTGGATTAGGGCCCACCCTAATGACCTCATCTTAACTTGATTATCTCTAAAATGGCTGTTTTCAAATAAATTCACCTTCACAGGGACCAGGGTTTAGGACTTTCAAGTATCTTTTTGGGCAAACATAATTCAGCCTAGCAGTTGTAGTGTATAATATTGTTTAAACATTATTGGATCCCATTTTCTAATTGTTTGTTGAGAATTTTTATATCTATGCTCATGAGAGACATTGGTCTGTAGTTTTCCTTTTTGGTAATGTCTTCATCTGGTTTTGGTATTAGGTTGACGGTAGCCACAGAGAATGAGTTAGGAGGTGAGCCCTCTCCTCCTGTTTTCCAGAAGAGATTGTGGAAAATTCCTATAATTCCTCCCTTAAATATTTGGTGGAATTAGCGGTGAAGCCATCTGGGCGTGGTGGTTTCTGTTTGGGGAACTTATGAATTTTTCATTTATTTAATAGGCCTTCATGTATAATAGATACAGGCCTATTAAAATTTTCCTCCTTGTGGCCAGGCGCAGTGGCTCTCGCTTGTAATACCAACTCTTTGGGAGGCAGAGGCGGGCAGATCATGAGGTCAGGAGATCTAGATCATCTTGGCTAACACAGTGAAACCCTGTCTCTACTAAAAATACAAAAAAAAAATAGCCTGGCGTGGTGGTGGGCCCCTGTGGTCCCAGCTACTTGGGAGGTTGAGGCAGGAGAATGGCATGAACCCCAGAGGCGGAGCTTGCAGTGAGCCGAGATTGCACCACTGCACTCCAGCCTGGGCAACAGAGCGAGACTCTGTCTCAGAAAAAAAAAAAAAAAAAAAAAATTATTCATCCTTGTGAATTTTGGTAGTTTGTGTCTTTCAAAGAATTGATCCATTTCGTTAAAGTTATATAATTTGTGGACGTATATTTTGTGGACATAGTTTTCACAGCATTTTTTATGATTCTTTTAATATTTATGGGGTCAGTAGTAGTGACTTCTTTTTCATTTCCAATATTAGTAATTTGTATTTTCTCTCTTTTTTACTTGGTTAGCCTGGCTAGACATTTATCAGTTTTATTGGCTTTTTTGAAAAAGGTTATGTAAAACCAGGTTATGATCCCATAATTTTCTCTCTTGTTTTTCTGTGTCCAGTTTTATTGATTTCTGATTTGATTTTTATTATATCTGTTATTCTGCTTGGTTTAGGCTTAAATTGTTATCTTTCTACAGTTTCCAGGGATGGAAACTCAGGTTACTGAATTTAGATATTTCTTCCTGTATAACATATGCGTATGTCATCTGTCAATAGCCATATCCAGGCACTGCTTTTGTTGCATCCCACAAATTTCATGAGTTGTATTTTCATTTTCATTTACTTCAGATTATTAATTTTTATTTGTCTTGAGAATCTTTGACCTGTGTGCCATTTTAAGGTGTGCTGTTTAATTTCCAGATACTTGGGGATTTTCCAGATGTCTTATTGTTGTTAGTTTCTAATTTTATTTCATTGTGGTCTGAAAGATGCTTTGTATTTTTGTTTTTCACATTTGTTAATGTATGGTTTATGGCCCAGTGTGTGTTGTAATTTTGTGAGTGTTCCATGAGAGCTTAAGAAGAATATGTAATGTATCCTGCTGCTATTATAATTAAGTTAGCTACTCTCACTTTCTTTTGATTAGTGTTGCCATAGTATATCATTCTCTATTACTTGACTTTCAACCTATCTAAATCTTTGTTTTTTAAATGAGTTACTTACAGATAACATATAATTGGATCTTGTTTTTTTATCCTCACTGACTATCTTTCTTCTAATTGGCATATTTAGACCATTCACATTCAACATGATCATTCATATAGTTGGATTAATATATATCACATGTGTATCTGTTTCCATTCATTAATTCCACTTTTCTTTGTTTCTTCTCTTCACCACAGATACCTCTTTTTACGGTCTTCTCTGGTTTTAATGAACTATTTTATACAATTCCAATTTAGCTCCTCCATTAGGGTATCACTAGGGTATCAAAACAATATGTTTATATTTTTAAAAATCGTAGGTTGTCCTAGAGCTCACAATATACAATTTTAACTAATACAAGTTGAACTTTGAATAACACTATATTGCTTCATGTGAAGCATATGTACCTTAAACAGAGCATTTTCCATTCATATCTATATCAGTGTTCCCAATCTGTATCAGTAAGGACAAAGATGGCCTGAATAGCTCTAATAGTCAACTTGATCTAACTGGAATAACCCATCTAATGTGTAGGATACGCATTATTCTCAAACTCTCATGGAACAGTCATCAGCTTAGACCACATTCTAGGCCATAAAACACACATTAACAAACGTAAAAAATAAAAACACAAAGGAGCTTTCAGACCACAGTGGAATAAAATTAGAAGTCAACAACAGTAAAATAGCTTTCCCCAAATATCTGAAAATTAAACAGCGTACTTTTAAACAGCACATGGATCAAAGAAGAATTATCAAGATAAATGAAAATTAATATTTTGAACTAAATGAAAATACCACTTATCAAAATTTGTGAGATGCAGGAAATGCAAAGCTTAGAGGACTATTAATAGCATTAAAATGTACACATTATAAAAAAGACGTATCTAATTTCAACAACCTAAGATTCCATTTCAGGAAACCAAAAAGAGAACAATTTAAGGCTAAAACAAGCAGAATAACAAAAATAATAAAAGCTAGATCTGAATTAATGAAATATACAATGGAAAAAAGTAGAGAAAATCACTGAAACCAAAAGCTTTTTAAAGGAGATCAATAAAATTGGCACAAACTTCAAACCAAACTGCACCAAAAAAAAAAAAAAAAGAGAGAAGACACAAATTACTAGTATCAGAAATGAAGAAGGAATCATCACTACTGATTATTTGAACATTAAAAGAATAATAAGGGAATACCGTGACTACTCTGTCTGCAAATTTGATAACTAGACAAAATGAACCAATTCCTTGAAATATAGAAACTATCAAAAATCACAGAAAAAGATTATCTGAATTGCCATGTCTACATGTATGTAGTAAAGAAGTTGAATGAATAATTAATGACTTCAACAGCAACAAAAAAACGCACTACTTTCAGATAGTTTCACTGGTGAGTGTTACCAAACATTTAAGGAAGGAAAAATTAATATTAATTCTCCATAATCTCTTCCAATAAAGAGAAGTAGAGAAAACACTTTTTTATCTCCTTCTACGCTGCTAGCATTACTCTAACACCAAAGGAGACAAGGAAGACTACAAACCAGTATCTCTTATGAACACACACACAAAACTCCTCAACAAAATATCAAGTCAGATCCAACTGTATAAAAAATAAATTAAAAACTGCTACCCAGATATCCAAGGCTGTTTCAATACTTGAAAATTACTCTAATCACCGTATCAACAGGCTAAAGAAAAAAAATTAGATGATTATATCAAAGGATTCAGTAAAAGCATTTATCAAACCTACATCCATTCATGAAAAAATTCTTAGCAAACTAGGAATAGAGATGCTGTTTCTCAACTTGATAAAGTTCATCTCCAAGCAAACTTTTAGCTACAAGGAAACATCACTTAATGGTGAGAAGCTGGTCACTTTCCCACTAAGATCACAAACAAGGTAAGGATGTCCCTGTTCATCACATCCACCCAACATTGCACTGGAATTCCTAGCATATGCAACAATACAAGAAGAAGAAATGAAAGGTATATATATTAGACAGAAAGAAATGAAGAAATAAAGGAGAGTAGTTATTTTTTTTACTACCAATGCTGAAACAAACAAAAGTATATGTGAAAGAAAGTAAACCTAAACACGAGCCTAGCACTTTCTCCCCAAATTAATCCAAAATGGATCACAGACCTAAGTGTAAAATGCAAAACTATAAAATGTCTAAAAGAAAACATAGGAGGAATTCTGTGTGACCCTGTGTTTGATGATGCTTTTAGATACCACTCCAAAAGCATGATTCATGAAAG
>NW_022330908.1:0-26939 GCF_002776525.5 Piliocolobus tephrosceles | reverse complement strand
CCGTGCCCAGCCAGATTATTTTTACTTCTTTTGTGACTTGCCTATTATGTCTCTGGCCAAATTTTCCCCTTAATTTGCAGTCAATTACACATATATCACACAGCTTATTCCTTTGTCATATGTTTTAATTTTCTTTTTTTTTCTTTATTTTCTTTATTTTTTTGAGATGGAGTCTCACTCTGTCACCCAGGCTGGAGTGCAGTGGCATGATGTTGGTTCACTGTAACCTCCATCTCCCGGGTTCAAGCTATTCTTCTGCCTCAGGCTCCCAAGTAACTGGGATTACAAGCATGCACCACCACTACCCCGGCTAATTTTTGTATTTTTAGTAGAGACAGGGTTTCACCATATTGGCCAGGCTAGTCTCAAACTCCTGACCTCAGGTGATCTGCCCACCTCAGCCTCCCAAAGCCCTGGGATTATAGGCATGAGCCACTGTGCCCGGCTTAGTTTTGATTTTCATTTTCCTGATGATTAGTGATGTTGAGCATTTTCTTTCATGTACTGTTTGGCCATTTATATGTCTTCTTTCTAAACTTTTTTTATTTGTTTAAATTTATGGCACAGTATGTCTTCATCTAAGAAATGTCTGTTCAGGTCTTTTTCCCATTTTTTAATTGTGTTATCCATTTTCTTGCTATTAAGTTCTTGTTCATTTTCTTATTATTAACTTTTCAGAGTTCTTTGTATATTTTTGTTAATAGTGCTTTATTAAATATGCATTTTGCAAATATTTTCTCCCAATCTATGGCTTGTTTTCTCATTCTCTTGACAGTGTTCCACAGAGCAGAAGTTTTCGTTTTAATTAAGTCCAGTTTATCAATGATTTATTTCATGGACCATCACTTTGGTGTTTTTTTTAAATTTATTATTGCTAAAGCAATGCCGATTTTTATTTTCTTTCTTTAAAATTATACTTTAAGTTCTAGGATACATGTGCACAATGTGCAAGTTTCTTACATATGTATACATGTGCCTTGTTGGTGTGCTGCACCCATTAACTCGTCATTTACATTAGGTATATCTCCTAATGCTATCCCTCCTTCCCCACTCCCCACAATAGGACCCGGTGTGTGATGTTCCCCTTCCTGTGTCCAAGTGATCTCATTGATCAATTCCCATCTATGAGTGAGAACATGTGGTGTTTGGTTTTCTGTTCTTGCAATAGTTTGCTGAGAATGATGGTTTCCAGCTGCATCCATGTCCCTACAAAGGACACGAACTCATCCTTTTTTATGGCTGCATAGTATTCCATGGCGTATATGTGCCACATTTTCTTAATCCAGTCTGTCACTGATGGACATTTGGGTTGATTCCAAGTCTTTGCTATTGTGAATAGTGCCACAGTAAACATACGTGTGCATGTGTCTTTATAGCAGCATGATTTATAATCCTTTGGGTATATACCCAGCAATGGGATGGCTGGGTCAAATGGTATTTCTAGTTCTAGATCCTTGAGGAATCGCCACACTGTTTTCCACAATGATTGAACTAGTTTACAGTCCCACCAACAGTGTAAAAGTGCTCCTATTTCTCCACATCTTCTCCAGCACCTGTTGTTTCCTGATTTTTTAATGATTGCCATTCTAACTGGTGTGAGATGGTATCTCATTGTGGTTTTGATTTGCATTTCTCTGATGGCCAGTGATGAGCATTTTTTCATGTGTCTGTTGGCTGAATGAATGTCTTCTTTTAAGAAGTGTCTGTTCATATCCTTTGCCCACTTTTTGATGGGGTTATTTGTTTTTTTTCTCATAAACTTGTTAGAGTTCTTTGTAGGTTCTGGATATTAGCCCTTTGTCAGATGAGTAGATTGCAAAAATTATCTCCCATTCTGTAGGTTGCCTGTTCACTCTGATGGTAGTTTCTTTTGCTGTGCAGAAGCTCTTTAGTTTAATTAGATCCCATTTGTCAATTTTGGCTTTTGTTGCCATTGCTTTTGGTGTTTTAGACATGAAGTCCTTGCCCATGCCTATGTCCTGAATGGTATTACCTAGGTTTTCTTCTAGGGATTTTATGGTTTTAGATCCAACATTTAAGTCTCTAATCCATCTTGAATTAATTTTCATGTAAGGAGTAAGGAAAGGATCCAGTTTCAGCTTTCTACTTATGGCTAGCCAATTTTCCCAGCACCATTTATTAAATAGGGAATCCTTTCCCCATTTCTTGTTTTTGTCAGATTTGTCAGAGGTCAGATGGCTGTAGATGTGTGGTATTATTTCTGAGGGCTCTGTTCTGTTCCATTGGTCTATATCTCTGTTTTGGTACCAGTACCATGCCGTTTTGGTTACTGTAGCCTTGTAGTATAGTTTGAAGTCAGGTAGCATGATGCCTCCAGCTTTGTTCTTTTGGCTTAGGATTGTCTTGGCAATGTGGGGTCTTTTTTGGTTCCATATGAACTTTAAAGCAGTTTTTTCCAGTTCTGTGAAGAAAGTCATCGGTAGCTTAATGGGGATGGCATTGAATCTATAAATTACTTTTGGCAGTATGGCCGTTTTCACAGTATTGATTCTTCCTATCCATGAGCATGGTATGTTCTTCCATTTGTTTGTGTCCTCTTTTATTTCACTGAGCAGTGATTTGTAGTTCTCCTTGAAGAGGTCCTTTACATCCCTTGTAAGTTGGATTCCTAGGTATCTCTTTGAAGCTATTGTGAATGGGAGTTCATTCATGATTTGGCTCTGTCTGTTACTGGTGTGTAAGAATGCTTGTGATTTTTGCACATTGATTTTGTATCCTGAGACTTTGCTGAAGTTGCTTATCAGCTTAAGGGGATTTTGGGCTGAGATGATGGGGTTTTCTAAATATACAATCATGTCATCTGCAAACAGGGACAAATTGACTTCTTCTTTTCCTAACTGAATACCCTTTATTTCTTTCTCTTGCCTGATTGCCCTAGCCAGAACTTCCAACACTATGTTGAATAGGAGTGGTGAGAGAGGGCATCCCTGTCTTGTGCTAGTTTTCAAAGGAAATGCTTCCAGTTTTTGCCCATTCAGTATGATATTGGCTGTGGGTTTGTCATAAATAGCCTTATTATTTTGAGATACATTCCATCAATACCGAATTTATTGAGAGTTTTTAGTATGAAGGTCTGTTGAATTTTGTCAAAGGCCTTTTCTGCATCTATTGAGATAATCATGTGGTTTTTGTCTTTGGTTCTGTTTATATGCTGGATTATGTTTATTGATTTGCATATGTTGAACCAGCCTTGCATCCCAGGGATGAAGTCCACTTGATCATGATGGATAAGCTTTTTGATGTGCTGCTGGATTCGGTTTGCCAGTATTTTATTGAGGATTTTTGCATCAATGTTCATCAGGGATATTGGTCTAAAATTCTCTTTTTTTGTTGTGTTTCTGCCAGGCTTTGGTATCAGGATGATGTTGGCCTCATAAAATGAGTTAGGGAGGATTCCCTCTTTTTCTATTGATTGGAATAGTTTCAGAAGGAATGGTATCAGTTCCTCCTTGTACCTCTGGTAGAATTCAGCTGTGAGTCTGTCTGGTCCTGGACTTTTTTGGTTGGTAGGCTATTAATTATTGCCTCAATTTCAGAGCCTGTTATTGGTCTATTCAGGGATTCAATTCCTTCCTGGTTTAGTCTTGGGAGAGTGTAAGTGTCCAGGAAATTATCCATTTCTTCTAGATTTTCTGGTTTATTTGCATAGAGGTGTTTATAGTATTCTCTGATGGTAGTTTGTATTTCTGTGGGGTCAGTGGTGATATCCCCTTTATCATTTTTTATTGCATCTATTTGATTCTTCTCTCTTTTCTTCTTTATTGGTCTTACTAGCAGTCTATCAATTTTGTTGATCTTTTCAGAAAAACAGCTCCTGGATTCATTGATTTTGGGGAGGGTTTTTTGTGTCTCTATCTCCTTCAGTTCTGCTCTGATCTTAGTTATTTCTTGCCTTCTGCTAGCTTTTGAATGTGTTTGCTCTTGCTTCTCTAGTTCTTTTAATTGTGATGTTAGGATGTCAATTTTAGATCTTTCCTGCTTTCTCTTGTGGGTATTTAGTGCTATAAATTTCCCTCTACACACTGCTTTAAGTGTGTCCCAGAGATTCTGGTATGTTGTATCTTTGCTGTCATTGGTTTCAAAGAACGTCTTTATTTCTGCCTTCATTTTGTTAGGTACCCAGTAGTCATTCAGGAGCAGGTTGTTCAGTTTCCATGTAGTTGAGTGATTTTGATTGAGTTTCTTAGTCCTGAGTTCTAGTTTGATTGCACTGTGGTCTGAGAGACAATTTGTTATAATTTCTGTTCTTTTACGTTTGCTGAGGAGTGCTTTACTTCCAACTATGTGGTCAATTTTGGAATAAGTGCAATGTGGTGCTGAGAAGAATGTATATTCTGTTGATTTGGGGCGGAGAGTTCTGTAGAAGTCTATTAGGTCTGCTTGGTGCAGAGTTGAGTTCAATTCCTGGATATCCTTATTAACTTTCTGTCTCGTTGATCTGTCTAATGTTGACAGTGGGGTGTTAAAGTCTCCCATTATTATTGTATGGGAGTCTAAGTCTCTTTGCAAGTCTCTAAGGACTTGCTTTATGAATCTGGGTGCTCCTGTATTGGGTGCATGTATATTTAGGATAGTTAGCTCTTCCTGTTGAATTGATCCCTTTACCATTATGTAATGGCCTTCTTTGTCTCTTTTGATCTTTGATGGTTTAAAGTCTGTTTTATCAGAGATTAGGATTGCAACCCCTGCTTTTTTGTTTTCCATTTGCTTGGTAGATCTTCCTCCGTCCCTTTATTTTGAGCCTATGTGAGTCTCTGCATGTGAGATGAGTCTCCTGAATACAGCAGACTGATGGGTCTTGACTCTTTATCCAGTTTGCCAGTCTGTGTCTTTTAATTGGACCATTTAGTCCATTTACATTTAAGGTTAATATTGTTATGTGTGAACTTGATCCTGTCATTATGATATTAGCTGGTTATTTTGCTCGTTAGTTGATGCAGTTTCTTCCTAGCATCGATGAACTTTACATTTTGGCATGTTTTTGCAATGGCTAGTACCGGTTGTTCCTTTCCATGTTTAGTGCTTCCTTCAGGATCTCTTGTAGGGCAGGCCTGGTGGTGACAAAATCTCTAAGCATTTGCTTGTCTGTAAAAGATTTTATTTCTCCTTCACTTATGCAACTTAGTTTGGCTGGATATGAAATTCTGGTTTGAAAATTCTTTTCTTTAAGAATGTTGAATATTGGTCCCCACTCTCTTCTGGCTTGTACAGTTTCTGCTGAGAGATCTAATGTTAGTCTGATGGGCTTCCCTTTGTGGGTAACCCGACCTTTCTCTCTGGTTGCCCTTAACATTTTTTCCTTCATTTCAACTTTGGTGAATCTGACAATTATGTGTCTTGGAGTTGCTCTTCTCGAGGAGTATCTTTGTGGAGTTCTCTGTATTTCCTGAATTTGAATGTTGGCCTGCCTTACTAGGCTGGGGAAGTTCTCCTGGATGATATCCTGCTGAGTGCTTTAAAACTTGGTTCCATTTTCCCCATCACTTTCAGGCACACCAATCAGACGTAGATTTGGTCTTTTCACATAGTACCATATTTCTTGGAGGCTTTTTCATTTCTTTTTACTCTTTTTCCTCTACACTTTTCTTCTTGTTTCATTTCATTCATTTGATCTTCAATCACTGATACTCTTTCTTCCAGTTGATCGAGTCGGTTACTGAAGCTTGTGCATTTGTCATGTAGTTCTCGTGTCATGGTTTTCATCTCTATCAGTTCTTTTAAGGTCTTCTTTGCATTGATTATTCTAGTTATCCATTCATCCATTCTTTTTTCAAAGTTTTTAATTTCTTTGCACTAGTTACATAGTTCCTCCTTTAGCTCTGAGAAGTTTGATTGACTGAAGCCTTCTCTCAACTCGTCAAAGTCATTTTCCATCCAGCTTTGTTCCATTGCTGGTGATGAGCTGTGTTCCTTTGGAGGGGGAGATGCGCTCTGATTTTTTGAATTTCCAGCTTTTCTGCACTGCTTTTTCCCTATCTTTGTGGTTTTATCTGCCTTTGGTCTTTGATGATGGTGACGAGCTGAGGGGGTTTTGGTGTGGATGTCCTTTCTGTTTGTTAGTTTTCCTTCTAACAGCCAGGACCCTCAGCTGCAGGTCTGTTGGAGTTTCCTTGAGGTCCACTCCAGACGCTGTTTGCCTGGGTATCAGCAGCAGGGGCTGCAGAAGATAGAATATTGCTGAAAAGCAAGTGTTGCTGTCTGATTCTTGCTCTGGAAGCTTCATCTCAGGGTGTACCCAACTGTGTGAGGTGTGAGGTGTCGGTCTGCACCTAGTGGGGGATGTCTCCCAGTTAGGCTACTCAGGGGTCAGGGACCCACTTGAGCAGGCAGTCTGTCCATTCTCAGATCTCAACCACCGTGCTGGGAGAACCACTGCTCTCTTCAAAGCTGTCAGACAGAGACTTTTACATCTGCAGAGGTTTCTGCTGCTTTTTGTTTAGCTATGCCCTGTCCCCAGAGGTGGAGTCTACAGAGGCAGGCAGGCCTCCTGGAGCTGCGGTGGGCTCCACCCAATTTGGGCTTCCCAGCTTCTTTGTTTACCTACTTAAGCCTCAGCAATGGTGGGCACCCCTCCCCCAGGCTCGCTGCTGCCTTGCAGTTAGATCTCAGACTGCTGTGCTAGCAATGAGGGAGGCTCTGTGGGCATAGAACCCTCTGGGCCAGGTGTGGGATATAATCTCCTAGTGTGCCATTTGCTAAGACCCTTGGTAAAGTACAGTATTAGGGTGGGAGTGACCCGATTTTCCAGGTGTTGTGTGTCTCAGTTTCCATTGGCTAGGAAAAGGAATTCCCTTCCCCCTTGCACTTCTCAGGTGAGGCGATGCCTTTCCCTGCTTCATCTCTTGCTGGTTGGGCTGTACCCACTGACCAGCATGGACTGTCCAACATGCCCCAGTGAGATGAACCCAGTACCTCAGTAGAAAATGCACAAATCACCCATCTTCTGTGTCGCTCACGCTGGGAGCTGGAGGCTGGAGCTGTTCCTATTTGGCCATCTTGGGCACCCCCCATGTTTTAATTTTCTAACTTTGTAATTTGTCTTCCTGTTTTGATAATATTTTATTTTGCCTTATAAAATTATGTTTAATATCTTTTAAAGTCAAATACAGTTTCTTTTTCAAAATTTCTAATCTTGGGCATTGTGCAGAAAATCATTAGCCCAGCAGACTTGTGCCTGCTATTCTTTAAACATCTGCTGTGAGGTGGATCCTCAGATGGCATCTGGGAACTTGGCACTGGAACTGTTCCCTGGATGACGATGAGGGTTCACTGTGTCCAGACTGTACAAATACTGTAGCCCTCAATGCACTTTCCTTCTGAGTCTGGAGTTTGGTGTGTTCCAGGCAGGGCATGGCCAGCTTCCGGTCAACACTGCAGGCACTGAGTCTCTACTGAGCTCCCCGATGGGCAGCCCTGCAGACGGACAACCACGCAGCATTGCTGGGAATGAAACACATCCTGTGTTGCTCCGTGGGGAGAGAGGCCTTGGAAGCACGAGCCTGGTTTCCTTCACACCACACCCCATGCCTTTTCTACCCCATGCCTTTTCCATTCACAGATGTGGTTTCAGAGCCTTTTGCCATAACCAGTCTCAGCCATGGCACCACTGTATGCTAGATCCTGTGCATCCTTCTAGAAAGTCTCTGAACCAGGGATGACCTTGAGGGCTTCGTGATACAAGAACACACTTTGAAGCTCCTTTCCCATTCATTTCACTTATCTCTAATAGTGATTTCATTTATGTAATCAAATAATTAACCTATCTGACATGATATGACCAAGTAGAGTTTACTCTGGGAATGAAGAGGTCGCTTCATATCAGGAAATCTATTAATAAAATCCGTCATATCCATAGAGCTAAGAAAAAATGGTCATCACCACAGATGCAGAAAAGCTAGGAACAGAGCAAAACGGCACGCTGGCATCACCACTATTCAATGGCGTTTTGGAATTACTAGCTAATTTCTTTACACAAGAGAAAGTGATGAGAGGGACAAAAATAGAGAAGGAAATGTAAAAAGTATCTCTTTTGCAGATGATAGAATTATATATCTGGAAATCCCAAAAGAATCAATCATGGGAAAACCACAAACAGACTGAATTTGAATTTGAAGGGTCAGTATGAAGATATGATAGATTTCATTTTTCTTTAAAAAAATACACATTTCCTAGTTCTGTCTATCGAAAACGCCTAGAAACAACAACCAGCTCATTAACAGTGACACATTCTTAGACCCGAGATTGTATTGTCTAAATAGAACTTCTCTCTAACGCTGGGAGAAACTGCCAGTTCCAGAGCGGGGATGAGAATTTCACAAGATTCTCATGAAAATCTTTTCAACAAAAACATGATCACCCTTCAAGGGTTTTGCCAAGAGGACCCAGAACCATTGTCAGACTTTAAGGGTTGCTTCAAAAGGACCTAGGGTCTGACTTAGAGGCTCCCACTGGCCTCGGATGGGACCATTTGAGCATCATAACAAATGTGATGATGGGAACACCTGTGATATGGTTTGGCCCCGTATCCCCACCCAGATCTCATTTTGTAGCTTCCATGATTCCCACGTGTCATGGGAGGCACCCAGTGGGAGATGATTAAATCATGGGGCTGGGTCTTTCCTGTGCTGTTCTCGTGATAGTGAACGGATCTCATGATATCTAATGGTTTTAAAAAATGGGAGTTGCTGGCCAGGCACAGTGGCTCACGCCTGTAATCCCAGCACTTTGGGAGGCTGAGGCGGGCAGATCACAAAGTCAGGAGATCGAGACCATGGTGAAACCCCGTTTCTACTAAAAATACAAAAAAAAAAAAAATTAGCCAGGTGTGGTGGTGGGCGCCTATAGTCCCAGCTACTCAGGAGGCTGAGGCAGGAGAATGGCGTGAATCCGGGAGGCGGAGCTTGCAGTGAGCCAAGATCGATCGCACCACTGCACTCCAGCCTGGGGGACAGAGCGAGACTCTGCCTCAAAAAAAAAAAAAAATGGGAGTTGCCCTACACAACCTCTCTTTTTGCCGGCTGCCATCCATGTAAGATGTGACTAGCTCCTCCTCGCCTTCCGCCGTGAATGTGAGGCCTTCCCCAGCCACATGGAGCTGTAAGTTCAATAAACCTCTTTCTTTTGTAAATTGGTCAGTCTCAAGTATGTCTTTATCAGCAACATGAAAACAAACTAATACAACATGTAATGTGATTACATCTATTGGTTTATAATGACAATTTAAAAATAGAAAGAAAAAAAAACAGTTCACTGGTAACCATCAGAGGATACAACTCATTTTGGAAACAAGTAAATCAGGAAAAAGAAACAAGCATTATCCTATCTTCCTTTAGAAACTGCACCTAAGCACGGCCGGGTAGCTGAAGAGCAGACGTTTGTCTTTGCAGAAGTATTTTTCCTATAAAGGAAGAGAGAAGGTCATCCTAAAACCCCATGGCTGTATAATCCCCAACACATGAGCAAATGAATGAATGAATGCGGCAGTGGCCTCACCAAAGACACAGCACAAGCCCACCTGAGGGATGGTTTACAAAAGCCTGGCGCTGAAGCTGATCACGTGTCCAGAGCCGGCTGTAAGAAATACCGGGAGACAGGCTATGCCAACAGACACTGCCGGACGCCTGCATCAAAACCCGGAGGTGGGAGACTTCACTCACAAACGACCTCTGCTCTTCAGCAGATAAATCACCAGATGAGAGGGTGAGGGAAATAGATTAAAAGAAATTTAAGAGACTTCATGTGGAACCTAAATTTTTAAAAAGTTAACAACATTAGGTGAGTGCCTTTGGTGCGTAAAGAGCTTGGAAGTCACGAAGCTCATCCTTATGGCAAGAAAAGCTGATGAACCTGAAAATCCATTTTCTTTCGCTGATCCGAGCTTTGAGCTCACAGGGCATCCTGCCACCCCAAACTCTGAAGAGACAGCACAGAGTCTCAGCGGAGACTGGCACCCTGGAGCAGAAGCTGCTGGATCTGCTGCTGGCAGGAGGCCCTCAATGGCAGTTCTGGTGAATTGCTGGAGGCTGTGTGTGGACCAGCTGGAGAGAGAGAGGGTCCTGCGCCCCAGACTGGGGGACGCTCATGTGCTCGTGGGCTTTACTACTGTGAACCCCACCGAGTTCTCAGAGAGAAGAGCAACGAAAAATCCCCTCATGTTCCCATCAAGGGGAGGGGCAGAGTAATCATCTCGAAACATGCCCAGAACTTCCTCCACAGCTAAGGACTCTGGGGTGGAGGTGAGAAGGAAAAAACAAGAAAGAGATTGGAGCTTCCCCAGCTTGACAAAGAACATCTACAAAACCCTGAAGCTGACATCACACTTAATGCCCCAAACTGGCCAGTCCCCCGCTCAGATTGAGGGAGGACGACGGTGTTGCCTCTCAGCAATCCTTTCCGCATCCTACTGGAAATTCTAAGTGCAACCAGACAAGGAAAAGGAATAAGAGGTATACAGGCTGGGAAGGAAGAAATGGAAGTACCTTTCTTTGCAGACAATAGAATTTGCTGTGTAAAAAATGCCAAAGAATTGACAAAAAAAGAAAAAACAAAAACAAAAACAAAAAACTCCTGGAACTAGGAAGTGAGTACAGCAAGTCACAAGATACAAATTAATACACAAAAGTTAAATAATTTGTAATTATTGTGTATTGTTTTCCTATAAACCAGCAACAAATAATTGAAATGTTAAATAAAAATGCCATTTACAATGGCATTAAAAAAGAAACAGAAATAAGTAGGTATAAATCAAACAAAATATGCAGAGGATCTGTATGTAGATAACTACAACATTTCTGCAAAGAATCAAAGCACATCTAAATGAATGGAGAGACACTCTGTGCTTATGGATGGGAAGATTCAACGTTGTTAAGGTGTCAATTTTTCCTAGTTGGTGCTAAAGAATTCAATTCATTCCCAATCAAAATCCCAGCAAGCTAATCAGATATTGACAAACTGATTCTAAAGTTTATACGGAGAGGGGAAAGACGTAGAATAGCCTACATATGAGAAATAAAATAACGTTTTAAGGCCCCCAACTGACTGAACAAACCCCTTTCTTGGCCAGGGGACCCAAGAGAAACCTTGAAAGCTGACTTCCCGGCCACGATGGGACAGGAGGCCAGACACACCTTGTTATACCCCCTTCCTCACCAACTGCCACTGGACGTTCTTTCCTAATTGGTGAACAGAAACCAGCCGTTTTGAAAGACTTGCCAGACCCCGATCTCTTTTTCTGGTTTCAGTACCACAACCAACTAGCATCTCTTCCCAGTAAGAGACCACGGACCATGGACTGCTCTGGTCACGTGTCCCCTGTGTCGCCCCTTGCATATAGGGCCTACTTTTCTTTTCTTTTTTGAGATGGAGTTTCGCTCCTGTTGCCCAGGCTGGAGTGCAACGGCACAATCTCGGCTCACTGCAACCTCTGCCTCCTGGGTTCAAGCGATTCTCCTGCCTCAGCCTCCCAAGTAGCTGGGATTACAGGCATGGGCCACCACACTTGGCTAATTTTTGTATTTTTAGTAGAGATGGGGTTTCATCATGTTGGCCAGGATGGTCTTGAACTCCTGACCTCAGGTGATCCACCCACCTCGGCCTCCCAAAGTGCTGGGATTATAGGCGTGAGCCACGGCGCCTGGCTGGGGCCTACTATTAATGCACTGAAATGGAAGTCTCTGGCCCAAAGGGAACGTGCATGTAGCAGGCATGTGTGCTTACTATGTGTGTGTGTGTGTGCTCCCCGCTTCATGAATATTCATAGCTTCTCCTAAAATCTGTTCAATATGTGTACAAAGACAACCTGTTCAGCATAGATTCCTCTCCCCCTTCCCACTATTGAAGCACCTTTTTCCAGTTTCTGCCAGAGGCTATGCTTCCCAGCCTGCGATGGCCAGGCTGCAGGCTACAATCCTTTGTAAGAAATGAAGCTCTCCTCTCAAATTAAGAACCCTGTGATCCGTCAGCTGGCACACAATACTGAGGAACAAAGTTGGAGGCCTCACATGACCTGACTTCCCGACTTCCTATAAGGCTTCCATAGTCAGGACAATACGCGATTCATAAGACTGGTCATATCAGTGCACGAAACAGAGTAATAGAGAGTCCAGAGGAGACCCACATGAATAGCGCCAATTGGTCCAAAGGAGCAAAGGCAAGTGAGTGGAGATGGGGAGTCTTTCCAGCAGAAGGTGCTTTAATAAATGGATGCCCACAGGCAGAAGCAGGCACACACAAAGAACCAGAAAGATGTGGTCACCAAAAGATGTGGTTCCTTCCACAGAGGAATCCCAGACCTAAACGTAAAATGCAAAACTACAAAACCATGGGAAGAAAACATTGGAAAAAATCTGGGTGATCTTCAGTCAGGCTCTGAATTATTTAGATAAAACACCAAAAGCATGATCCATAAAAGAGGAAATCAGTAAGACGGACTGTATAAAACGTAAAATGCTTTGCTCTGCGAACGGAATGTAAGGAAAGCCACAGACATGGAGGAAAATCTTTGCAAAATACACACTGGACAAAGGACTGGCATCCAAATATAGGAAGAATGCTTAAAATTCAGCAGTAAGAAAACAAAGAGCTCAGTTAAAAGGAGGTAAAAAATCTAAACAGACCTCATCAAAGAAAATACACAGATAGCAGAAAGCACAGGAAAGACGCTCCGCACCACGTGTTATGAGGGAGCTGCAGACTGAAGCCGTGGTGAGAAGCCTCTACACACCCACAGGAATGTGGGGCACCCACGTGACTGACGACATTGAGGCCTGGGAGCAGCAGGAGCCCCGTGCCTGTGTCCAGCAGGAGCGCCCGATGGCAGAGGAAGATTAGTTTGGGGAGTGATGAAAGGGCTGGATGGTGTGGTCAGTTTTGGACTAGTTGCATTTAAGTGCTTCTGAGGCATCCAAGAGGAGATACGGGGTAGGCATTGCCTTACAAGGTCCTGAGCTCAGGGCAGTGACCAGGGCTAGAGCTGGCTTTAGGGGTAAAGGGTGGAGGGGTGATCTAAGGACTGGGAGGCCAAGGTGGGCAGATCTTGAGGTCAGGAGATCGAGACCATCCTGGATAACACTGTGAAACCCTGTCTCTACTAAAGTACAAAAAATTAGCCGGGTTTGGTGGCAGGCACCTGTAGTCCCAGCTACTCGGGAGGCCGAGGCAGGAGACTGGTGTGAATCCGGGAGGCGGAGCTTGAAGCGAGCAGAGATTGCGCCACTGCACTGCAACCTGGGTGACAGAGTGAAACTCGTCTCAGAAAAAAAAAAGGACTAGGGACTCATTGACTTGGCCAAAAGCTGCTGGTGGATGCGTGGAGGTGCTGCCTGTGAGCTGTGCTCTGGGCTCTAGGGACATGGGAGTCCAAAGGGCTCTCACCTCCTCAGTGAGAGGTTCTGGTGGGCTGACCACGGTGGGATCCAAATTTTAGCAGGTGGACCCTGAGGGGTTGTGAGGAAATGGACTCTGTGAGTGGGAACTTCTCTTTCAGAGGAATTTGCAAGACTGGCCTGAGCCAGCACACGGTTCTTCCACAGGGCTTGGCAGCCAGCGGGGCCTCAGGAGGAGGCAAGCAGCTGATCGAATCCAACCTTCTCCAGAGGAAGAAGGGGAAGGGCAGGTCTAGGGAAGTCAGAGTGTGGGTGAGACCCGTGGCCATGGGTGGGCTCCACATCCCAGCATGCAAGGCCTCCTGGTGATGGTTCTCCAGAGTCCTGCTGTGGGAGCTGTGCTCACAGAGACACTATCCCCGACCTCCCAGGGGCAAGGACACAACCCAGCCTCAGCTGCAGACAGTAGAGGCTCTGCACAACCGCAGAAGCTGAGCAATCAGTCTCATCCGTGGCAATTCCTGGAACTCCAACCTCAACTGTAACATGAGCTGTGCAGACCTTCAGTAACCCCAGATGAGGAGTGGGGCAGAGCCTGATAGCTCAGGACCCAGCTGGGACTCTCAGTAAACAAGAACTCCAGAAGATACGCCAACCGGGAGAAGGTGAAGTGCGGAGACAGAAGGCACTGTAGGCCACCCAGAAGGAGGAGGAGTGGAGACAAGAGACACTGACCAGGCCTTCAAGATGAGGGATGAGCGGAGAGGACATCAGGACACAGGAACACCCACCTGGCACTGTGAGGGTGAAGAGGGGAGTGTCAGAGGGTGTGCATTTGAGTGCAGGTGTGTAACAGAGGCCTTGGACAAGGAGTGAAGAATCTCAAGAGGTGGTTAAAGTGACAGAACACCAAGTAAACCATAATGAGCCATGAAGAACCGTAAATAATGTGGACCCCAGCCCTAATGCTTACCATAACCAAAACCTCATGTGGACCCAAACCTTAACCCAAACCCTAACCGAACCTCTAACCCTAACCCTAATTCAACCCAACCCTAACCTGAACCCGAACCCAAACCCTAACCAAAACCCTAACCCTAACTCAAACCAACCTTAACCCTAACCCAAACCCTAACCCTAACCGTAACACTAACTCCAACTACAACCATAACCCTATCCCGAACCCTAAACCTAATGAATGATGCCTCATGTGGGCCCTAACCCTAATCCTAACCATGCATCATATGGACCCGAACCCTAAACCTGACTCCAACCCTAACCCTAAGCCTAACCCTGACTCTAAACCTAACCAAAACCCTAACACTAACCCTAACTCCAACTCCAACCCTAACCCTAACTATAAGCCTCATGTTGACCAGAACCTGGCTCAAACCCTAACCTGAACTCTAAGCCTAACCCTAAGCCTTGTGTTGACCACAGCCTGGCTCTAACCCTAACCCTGACTCTAGTCCTCACCCTAATTCTACCTCTAGCCCTAATCCTAACCCTAACTGAAATCCTAACCCTAATCCAAATGTACCCTCTGATCCAAACAACTCTTTAGCCAATGCCAGATCTCACCTTAAGCCTCAGCCTCACCATCACCATTCCAGTTCTCCTCCCATCAGACTTCCCAGGGACTTGAGCCAACCCCTGGCCCCCAGGCCCTGGTTTCCCTGCCTATGCAGCATGGGTTTGGGGCTGAGGGTACAAAGACTGGCACGCACATGAGCCGATGGAACAAGCCTGCCCCTGGTCCCGAGGAGGCCTCTGCTCTGCCAGTTCTCCCCTTGCCCATGTGGAAGGGGGCTCATAACCCAGCGTGGGCACTTCCTGGCCAGTGTCCATGTCTGTGTGAGTTCCTGTAGGGAGGGACCAGGTAGGCGTGGTTGACATGGCACCGCTATGCTCCTGGCTCGGGCTTATGTGGGCTGACAGTCCTATCCCTCCACTCAGAGGCCCTTCCAATGATGTAGCTTATCAGAATGTGTGCATATGTGTGTGTATGTGCACGTGCATATGTGTATGTTGTATGTGTATATATGTGTGCATATATATGTATATGTGTGTATGTGTATGTCTATATGTAGTATCTCTAGGTGTCTGTGTATAGACATATGTATGTGTATATATGTATATATGTGTGCATATATGTGCATATTTGTGTGCTTGTGTGTATGTATATGTAGTATCTATAGATGTGTATGTGTATAGATGTGTATGTGTACATATGTATACATGTGTGCATATATGTATATGTGTGTGCTTGTGTGTATGTATGTTTATGTGTATTTGTATGTGTATCTGTGTGTTTATATGCATGTGTGCATGTGTGTATGCAGTGCTTGTGCGATGTGCCTGTTGTGTGTGTGCATGTGTGTTGTATATGTGCATGTGTGTATGTTTACGTGTGTCTGTGTGTATATGTATATGCATGTGCTGGGGTGTGTGTGTACACATACACGTGGACAGGCGAGGGAGAAGCTGTGTTGCAGCACCACACCCGGCCCTGCGAGCCCAGTGCAGTCTCCCCAGGGCTCACGAGGCCCCAGCACGCTGCCTTCCTGCTCAGATGGTGCCCAAGAGCCCCTTGCCAAGTCCTCTCTAAGGCTCACGTGGGCCCGTGAGTCCCTTCTCTGTCTGTTTCCTCTGTCCATGATGCTTAGGGATCATTCATGTCAGGGCCGGTGAGGAAACCCCGTCTTCACCTCACTGCCGTGGAGTTAAAGGAGCCGCAACACACTCCCACGCGTTCTATGGACCACCTTTGGTGTTGACCTTTTATTTAGGAAATGTTCAAACAGACTGAAGTAAGCAGAAGTATAATGACCCCTTGTTCCCATCATCCCACCTGTGGCAAGAGCCAAGTCACAACTGATGTTGCTTCACCACACTCCATCTATGGGCTCAAAATGATTTGAGATAAGTGCCTGACATCATATCCTTCTGTCTACAAAGAATGCCACGTGAATAAAAGATAGGGACTTTTTAAAAACACAGGACTACAATAACCATTATCATGTCTAGCTACAAAATGAACCCTTCCTTAATTGCAACAAACAGGAGTTAATTTTTACATTTTCCCTCCTTCTTCTACAGTTTTTTAGAGAACAATAAGGTAGACTTTATTCGACGGAGGCCACCACAATGGAGTTTTGCAGCAGGGAAGGGAGATGAGGCTCAATTCCCACCTTATACATTTTTAAAAATAGCTTATTTGGTTGAATTGGATCTGAGGAGTCTGGCTCCAGGCCAAAATCCCGTGTGATCATTTAGGCCCAACCGCAGACGTTGCCAGCCGGCCCCACAGGAGAAGCAGCCCTCCTGCCGCAAACAGCACTTTCTGCTCTTAGCCTCCTCCATGGTTCCCCAGGCCAGATCCTTTTGTTTGAGCCTTCTGTTTCACCTCCTTGGCAGTGAGATCATCTCCCCATCTGCCTGATGTCATCCGGGGAGCAAAAATGGGACACGGAGGAGTCGGCCCCGTTTTCCTTCCGTTTGCCTCTTGCCTGCACTATTGCAGTCGTGCATATAGGCCTTAGGGTGACCTTCCGTTGCTCGTGGTCCCAACCTCGACAGCAGTGGCTCCACAGGATGCACACGAGGTCCACGCAGTCGCCTGGCCGACATACCTGTTGACTCTTAGTTGGCAGCTTCCTCCTCCGTCTCTCCATTCCCCTCCTGGGTCTCTTGCCCTGTGCAGCTTCCTGCAGACTGGACAACTTTGCAGCCTGCATGGCTGGAGTTCGCATGCCTGCCAATCTCCTGTCGGCTGCTAGTCAGCTCCGGATACTTCACCAGATTCAGGTGAGAGTTCTGGTTTTTCGGCAAGCCCACTTCAGCAGCGGGGCATGCATTTCTACCAGGGGGCTCGTGATGTCTGGTGGTCTCTCTTTGTGAGGCCGGCAGCCACCGATGATCATGAATGTGGCAGGAAGCTGCCAAGAGACCCCCAGTGGGTGATTCCTGCCTCCTGATGTCATGCAATTCCCTCCTGTAAGGGTGGCTGGACTTACTCACTTAAAACAAACAATACAGTTAAAAAAAAAAAAAAGTGATGCATTGTCTTTTCCGTGATTAGGTTGAAATAGACCATGGCATCTGTCTTGGATGCATACTCTCTCTCGCTGGCTCTGGGGGAAGCCAAATGCCATGCTGTGTGCTGCCCTGTGAAGAGGCATGGCCAGTAAGGAACTGAGGGCAGGAACTAGGGGAGACTTGGGGTCCCCAGGCCAGCTGCCCATTGGAATGAAATTCGACCAGCAGCCACCTGGGGAAGCTGGAAGTGTACCTCCTCTTCGCTGAGCCTTCTGATGAGACTGCAGCCCCAGCTGACACCTGGATTGCAGACTCATGAAAGACCCTGAGTAGAGGACGTAGTTTGGCAGAGCCCGAATTCCTGACCCATGGGAACTGGAAGATAAAACTCTGTAGTTTTAATCTTCTCATTTTAGAGTTAATTTTTTGTGTAGCAATAGGTAACTGACAATGCACAACTAAAATAATAGATAATTAGCCCTAATGCTAGTTTCATTCATCCATCAGGGTTTGCAAAGTAGTGATATTCTACTTCTGTCTTCCTTCATTATTTATTAGCAGAAATGTATCTATAAAAAGAAGTGTTCCTTCATTAACTCTTTGGTCAGGTTGAGGTACAGTTTGCATGGGAAAGGCAGGGTAAATGCTTGATTCTTTCCCTTCTTTACTCATTTATAAAATAATGAACTGTTTTCCGGGCATCTTTCAAGAATGACTAATGAGTTTTTAAAGTATAATTATGAATTCATGAGTTTCACATCTTTTGATGTTCCCTTTTATTAAAATTATTATCCTTATTGATATTCAGATCTTCCTGTCTTCGTCCAGTGCTAGCCTATTTCATTTAACTCTTGAGCCCCTTTGGCACTGCCCTCATAGCCTTTGACAGATACTTTGTTCTCTGGCATACCCAGGATTATCTTAGACATTTCCTAACCCAGATTCGACAGCACACACTTCTCTCCAAGAGCCCCTCTTCCTCTTCAAGAAAAACGGTACTTAGAGACCACAGTCTGGGTGTTAGGTGTGCTTGTGGTTACTGGATTTGTCATGATTTTTAGGCCTTGTCAGTGGACAGAACTAAGGCTTTTTTTTTTTTTTTGAAAGACACATTATGAGTACAAACTGATACTTTCTATTTAAATTAAGACTTACATAGTTTTTACTTAATCTTACTGATAATACATGTGCATCTCCTTTCTCCCACGCCAAAAACCTCAAACAATACCCAACATAGTTATTCATTTGTTTTATCCTGTAACACAATATTCTCAAAATGACTTTACCAACACTACCATCCACAGTATAACCACTGAAAATAGTTTAAAATTATTTTTAGATACTTTTAAAGTCCTTGGGTTATGTCAATGTACAGACAAAACAGTGTTTTAGAATTATTTGGAAAATGATTATTTAAAATAATGAAAACTTCTTTTGCCATTCTTTTTTGTTGTCAGGCTATATGGATATACATCCAAATGACTGGATTTTAAAATCACTTGGAAGAGTTTGGTAGGGTCATATGGTCAACCCATAATGCAAGTCAGTTAGTTTCATTTTGCTTTCAATTTTCAGAGTTCCTTTTACAAATTAATTTAATTAAGTAATTACACAAACATTTGACATGATTCTAAATCCAAATCTAGAAACCAAGATAGGGTCACAAAAGTCCACCCCTATCCCATCACCCCATTTCCACCTGTTTCCTACAGGTAATAGTTTAATTTAAAGCAAATTTTGTGGCTTATATTTCCATTTGTAAAACATACAAGCTGATGGCTCTATCTAAAAACACATAAATTGTCTATATGTACATAAGCATGCTTTTTTTCATTTACAAATATATCCTGGAGATGACTATATGATAGTGTGTAGAAATATTTCTCCCTCCTCTTTACAACGGCCCAATGTTCTGTGATGTGAACATGCTTCCTTCAACCTGGGCCCTCTGGAGAAAGGCTGAGTGGTTCCGGGGCTGTCCCCACTCCACACTGCGACAGTGGATAGCTGCCGAAGTACATGCTTCATCGTCCTTGCATCTCTCTGTGAATACATTCCTAGAAGTGGGGTTACTGGGTCAAAGAGTAAATGCATCTCTAGTTTGGCTAAAGATGTTGCCACATCCACCTGCATGGGGGTTTGTATCACCTTAGAGATCAGTGATCAGTGGGTGATATTCGAAGATGTCTTTCTATTGTGGTCAGACTCTTGTATTTTGACCTGTCTAATGGCGGGGAAATGGTGTTGCAGTGAACTTTTAATTTGTGTTTCTCTTTTTATGATCGTTTTGAGCTTAATTTATGTTTCTCTTTTTATGATCGTTTTGAGCATCTTTTCGTATCTTTAAGGAGCCATGTACATCTCTGTGAGTGTCTCCTCCCATCTCTGTGGGCAGGTGTCTTGCCCGGCCCTGGAGGAAGTGTCTCTGAAGGCTGGTGGTCCCAGGATAGGGCCAAGGGACGGCCGTGAGAACTCTCCACACAGTGCTTCTTCTGGGGTTAAGGACCCTCTGCCTCAGTGGCTCCTGGGCGTGATTAAACTTGCCATTTCCTGGGCCCGTCCTAGACAGGCTGCTGCAAGTCAGCCAGGCCGGGATCCTGCCGCCCCGGGGAGGATGTGGGGAAAATCCCTCCTGGAGGGACTGTCCCTTCCCTGTCCAGCTGCTGGGTGTTTATGGTTCACTGTAGGGCAGGGATGACAGCACACGACACACACTCCACTCCCAAGAGTTCCTACTCCCTCCCCGCCAGACTCCCCGACCGGAGGTCTCCCCAGAGCAGAGGACCTGCCAGCAGCTGGCAGGCAGCCTCAGGCAAGCAGCGGGGAGCCTCTGCAGGTTCTGGAGCCAGGAAGTGGCACTTAGAAGCGGGGCTCTTAGGAAGGGGGCTCTTGGACAGGAGGGTGAGTGAGCTGGGAGGGCCCCAAGCAGGGGCCGGATGGCGCTCTCTGCTGAGAAGGGAGGGCCCTAAGGATGGGGACAGGCAGCTGGCAGTTGAAGGGCCAAGGAGCAGGCGGCCTCCCAGTCACAGAGCCTTGTGCAGAGGAAGGGAAAGGAGTCCGGGAGGGTGGCCCTGCTGTCCAGAGCCAAGAAAGGGGGACGCTGCTGGAAATAGCAGAAACCTGGCTGGGGCAGCACCCAAGGCCCATCCCGAGGCCAAGTGGGGACCCCAGCAGGGCATCTGGCAGCAGTGGGCCCCCAGGAGCAGGCAGTGGGAGCCATCAGGGTGAGTGAGCTGGCGGGGTGGCCCAGGGGCTGTGGTCACCTGCCCTCAGCCTGAGGAGCCTCTTCTGGCCTTTGGTGGCCAGGGCTGGGGTCTCCCTGGGCAGTGCGCCCCCTGCTGGTGGCCAGGTGCCTTGATGCCCCCCAGGCTGGGTGAAGGTGGGGCAGGAGTTCCAAGGCAGGGAGGCGGCCCTGAGTGCCCAGGGCAGAGCCAGGCCTCCTGCTGCAGGTGGGCAGAGCTGGAGGCTCCACTGTGAAGGTGCCTGGTGAAGGGAGGAGTGGGCACGGGGGAGGCAGGGAAGGGCCCTGGGTGCAATTTGCAGCCCCTCAGACCCTCTCAGGACCCCTCCCACCCCCATCGTGGTCCCCTCAGGTCCCCTCAGGATCCCTTCCAGACCACCGGGGTGCCATGTCCCCTGCCCATCCTGTGGTGGTGCCCAGCTCCTGCCAAGGGCCCCGTGCTTGGGCTGTGGGCACCCCCTGAGCACCCAGCTTGGCTGGAGCCTGCGTGGGGTCCAGAGAGGCCCAGCAGAGGCACTTCTGGGGGGGAAGCCATGCTTGGGCGGGGCCCAGAGGGGCTTCAGCAGCCACAGGACCCCCAGGGCAGGGAGGAGGCCAGGGCGGCACCTTCCTCTGGTGGCTGCACTGGGGGACGCATCCTTCTCAGTCCCTCTGAAGGGAGCGTGAGCCTGGTGTGGGAAGCCCCTTAAGGTGTCGGAAGCCCCCTGCCTGCCCCACTCCTCCCTGGCCAGCATCCCTGCTGCTCCTCAGCCGTGGAATGCAGCCTGAGCACCTGGGAAAGCAGTGCGGGTCTCAGGGGCCGCAAAGCGACTTTTGTGTAGGAGCCGCTGGAAAGAGCCCGACATGGGGTAGGAGGCCTTCAAGTAAGAGAGGTGGCCCCGGCCAGGCGTGGTGGCTCACGCCTGTAATCCCGCCACTTTGGGAGGCCAAGGTGGGCAGATCACGTGATGAGGAGATCGAGACCATTCTGGCCAACATGGTGGAACCCTGTCTCTACTAAAAATATAAATTAGCTGGGCATGGTGGCATGTGCCTGTAATCCCAGCTATTTGGGAGTCTGAGGCAGGAGAATCACTTGAACCCAGGAGGCGGAGTTTGCAGTGAGCTGAGATTGCATCACTTCGCTCCAGCCTGGGCGGCAGAGCGAGACTCTGTCTCAAAAAAAAAAAAAAAAAAAGAGACAGAGAGGTGGCCCCTGCCAGGGCAGAGGCCTGCAGGACGTCCCGAAATGTGGAGGGAGGTGGGAGCCAAAGAGCTGTGGGGCAGGAGGGATCTCCTGCAGCCTGGCAGCTCTGCTGGCCTGGTTCGCACTCTTCCTCTCGGTGCCCTGGCGGCTCCTTCCAGGTGGCAAATGCTGGCTGCTGCCCACCCAGTCAGCACAGGGAGGAGGCCTCAGCTTTCCCTGCCACCCCAACCCAAACTATTCCTTGTGGCCCAGTCCCCGCTGGCTGCCCTGGCTTTGGGGGCGAGTGGTGTCGGGGGCTAATTCTTGTGGGAAGATGAGTCTGGGGTCACGTAGGACATACCCGCTGGGCGTAGGCAGGGCAGGTTGGGATGGGGCCATCACAGGAGGCTGGGCACAGGGCGCGTCTTGGGTGGAGGGGACCTCAGGCCACAGGTGCCGGTCTTGTGCAGCCAGCCCTGGGACCCCTGCAGGCCACCTCCTCTGCCCCACAGCTGACGGGCTTTGCCCTCCCTGCCCTTCCATGGCCACACACTCAGTTCTCTGTACACGTTTATTATGGAAAACATCGAATACACACAGAAGCAGGGCATCTAGGACAGAGACCCTGTGTCCTGGTCCCCAGCCCCTCACGGTGACACCCCCAGGCTTTAGGCAAGATCAGTGGGGGAGGGGAGTTTCCCAGCAGGACATCCACTTCCAGACCTGGTTCTGTGAAGAGGGGAACAGAAAGTGCTGAGGGTGACAGAGAAACCTCAAGAAGCGGGAGGTGGACTCACATCCTCTCTCGGGGTCCACAGCTGAGCCCCCACACAGAGGACCCCGCTAGTCTGCCTCAGCTGCCAGATGGATAAGTGAGGCACTGGCCTCGGGGACACAGTGCTGGAAGGGACACCAGAAGAACGGTCATAAAGATAAAACAGTAATGTGTTGTTTTATTTCTTATGTATTTATTTTTGAGATGGAGTCTCCCTCTGTCGCCCAGGCTGAAGTGCAGTGGCGTGATCTCGGCTCACCACAACCTCCGCTTCCCGGGTTCAAGCGATTCTCTTTTCTCAGCTTCCCGAGTAGCTGGGGCTACAGGCACGCACCACCACGCCTAGCTAGTTTTTGTATTTTTAGTAGAGACGAGGTTTTACCATGTTGGCCAGGCTGGTCTTGAACTCCTGACCTCGTGATCCGCCTGCCTCAGCCTCCCAAAGTGCTGGGAATACAGGCATGAGCCACGGTGCCCGGCCCAAGGTGTTGTTTTAATAAACAAAAACTACGCAAAGGACCCATGAGGATCCAAGCGACGCATTTAGGAGACAGCTTCGCTGGAAAAGGGTCTCGAGTCAGACCTCAAGGCAGGGTTCTTGGGTCTCAGGAAGGAAGTCAAGGCGAGTCAGAATGCGGTGAGAAGAGAGGGCTTATTGAAGGTTGCTCCATTACAGAGCAGGGTGTCCTCAGAAAGCAAGAGGGGGAGCAACCCAGCTTTAAGTTTTTCTCACACAGGGGTCTCGTCTGTGTAAAGACTAAGCTAAACTGTGCCTAACGTGTATTATTTTATTGATTTAAAGAAAACCATCCGTCACAGGGTCTTCCTCCGTTACCCAGGCTGGAGTGCAGTACCACAGTCTCAGTTCATTGCAGCCTCTGCCACCCAGGCTCAGATGCTCCTCCCGCCTTAGCCTCCCGAGCAGCTGGGAATACAGGCATGCACCCCCATGCCTGGTTAGTATTTTTTACTTTCTTAAAGATGGGGTCTTGCTATGTTGCTCAGGCTGGTCTCAAACTTCTGGGCTTAAGCCATCCTCCCACCTTGGCCTCCCAAAGTGCTGGGATTGCAGGCCTGAGCCACCGTGTCCGGCCAAGGATAGTTATCTGGAAAGCATATGTTGTTCTGTATACCACGGCACTTGGACACTTTGCTGTCATAGAAGTGTGTCCGTGCAGGCGTCACTGGCTGCTTATTTAGCTGTAAATAGCGTGTGACCATGGGCTGTGGCTGGCAGGTATGTGCCTCGTTGGTCTCAAGGTGGAGCAGAACGTAAACGACTTTTCTCTGGCTCTCCCAGGCTCCTGCTTCCCTGACACCCCCTCACACACTTCCCTCCAAAGCAGGGCTGTCCAGTCTTTTGGCTTCCCTGGGCCACATTGGAAGAAGAAGAATTGCCTTGGGCCAAACGTAAAATACACTAACACTCACGGTAGCCGATGAGCAAAAAAAGGTCTGTGCGTAAATCTCATAATGTTTTAAGACAGTTTACAAATTTGTGTTGGGCCACATTCAAAGCCCGCAGCCCGAGGGTTGGACAAGCTTGCTGCAGAGGCTCCTTTAGATAGGGCTGCAGGGGTGGCGTCTGGCAGCTGTAGCTGGGGAAGGAGGAGGAAGGGCAGGAAAGAATCCTGTTCAGAGCTCCTCCTGTCACACATACAGCCCAGCAGGGTGAAGTGGGAGGGGCTGGTGCTGCTGCAGGGGGCTAACCTTGGGGGTGAGGGAGCTGCCCAGAAGCAGAGGTGGGGGACGGAGGACCCTGGGCGGTGCCCCTGTGCCCACAGCAGGACCCTGGCTCTCCTCCACAGAGGCCCAGGTGGTCTGAGGTTGCCCAGCCGGGAGAGAACAGGCCTGGTCTGGAATGGAAACCTGCCTTCGTTGCTCTCGAACCTGGGGACTCCAGGGGGCCTTGAAGAAGGGCCTGGGCGGCAGCAGAGGACCCCAGGCAACTGTGCCTGAGCCGGGCGCTGATGATGACTGATCACCTGCTGTGTCCCAGGCACTCGCCGGCCCCACGGCAGGAGTTGCTGTGGGCGAGGGGTTGTCGAGCTTCACAGAGGCCGGGCTCTGTGCCAGGGTCCTGACAGGGCAGGAAGCAAATGGAGTCCCACAAGCATGAACCCAGTGCGCAGAAAGGGTTACTTAAAAAATAAGTTCTGTGATAAAACCAAATAGGGTGAAGTGCTAGAAACAGGTGGTGAGGGTGCAGCTTTGTGGAGAGAGGGGCCCTGGGGGTGAGCGGGAGCCAAGAGAGAAACAGCACACTGGAGGGGCCCCAGGCAAAGCCTGCCTGAGTGGGAGGGAGCAGAGCACGAGGGCCCAGGCTCCAGGCTGGGTGGGACTGCCCTGAAGTGCCCCCATGCCCTGCGAAGACAGCCAAGGGGTAGATGGAGAGAGGCGGGGGGTGGGCTAGGGACAGCATTTCCTGTACACAGGTGGAACCTGGCGGCGAGGGGCCCTTCCCAGAGACAGTTGGAGTCTGTAAATGTCCAGTTTCTTCCCCAAGTCCACACAGCCCCCAAGAATCCGCTGGGTCCACGTGGCCCTGCCCAGAGGGGCTTCCCTTCCAGTGTGTGAGGAGCACAGACGCCAGGCCACGTCAGGGAGGCCAGGCCCGGTGGGATCAGGGTGCCCCAGGCCACTGCTGGGGAGGGACGTGGAGTTCGTGGCTGGCCCGGTGGTGGGAGGGTGGGGGTGCTCTGCAGGGTCCTGGCTCTGGTGGGCTGGGCAGGCCTGCTTGGGGCACCATCCAGCCGTTTAGCCTCTGATCTGCCAGAAGTGGAAGGAGCATCCCGGGAGACGCCCCACCCTGCACCTCCAGTCCCTGCTTGACGGCGGCTGGGCTTGGACTGAGCAGGTGCTGTGCCTTCTGCTGACCCCAGAGGCCAGATCCTGTGGCCAGAGTGAGGCATGGGAGTTGAGATCGGCAGATGAAAACCCAAATCTGAGCCTCCTGCGGGCGGAGGAGGCCCCTCTCCACTGAACATCATGGCCCACGAGGACTGGGCAGGGAACCCGAGGGCCCACACTGGGGACTGGGTCTGGAGGGACAGCTGGGGAAGCAGGAGGAAGGGCAGGAAGGACAGTAGGAGGAAGCAGGAAGGAAAGGAAAGGAGCCGGGCCTGGGATGACAGCAGAGAAGGACCAAGGCCCAGGCAGGGCTTCCTCAGGTGCCTCTGGGTAGAGACCCCTGGTCTGGCTCAGGAGGCCCAGGCACTGGTCTCAGACCTGCCACCACCTGTGTGATGCTGGGCCAAGCGTTCCCCTTCCTTGGGCCTCAGTTTCCACCGCTGTAAAGTGGGGAGGGGTGAAACTGAAGCTCTCCCCAGCCTATTGCAGTCATTGAGGAGAGAGAGGCTGTGGTCAGGGGCTGTGGGGCCCACGCTGAGGAGACAAGGCCGGTGCTCTCAGAGTGCATGGGGCCCAGGAAGGGGGTGGTGTGCACCATGGGGGAGCAGCCTGGGCCTATGGGCTCCCCAACCATGAGCTCAGAAGGAAGTTGTGTGCCGAGGAGGTGGGGCCAGAGAGAATATTCTAGACCAGACGGGGGTGGTCTGGATAGGCTTCTGAGGGGTGGGTTTGGAGGAGGGGCAGGTGGCCGAGTAGGGGGGAAGCAGGGGAGGAGCCAGCCTGCCTGTGTGTGCCAGAGTGTGTGCCTCTCACCCGTGTGCGTGTGTGTGTGCGTGTGCGTGTGTGTGTGTGCGTGTGTGTGTGCATTGGCGTGTGCGTGTGTGTGTGCGTGTGCCGGTGTGTGTGTGTGTGTGTGTGTACTGGAAGATGCCCACGGAGCGTGTCTGCATGAACTAGGATGAGCGTGCATGCTGCACCCTGTCAGGGGACTGGGCATGAGGCGCTGGGGAGGGCAGGCTGACCGCACACCCTGGGAGGGCGGGTCACTGAGAAGCTTTCCGAGATGACAGGGCAGAAGTGGGCTGGGGAGGAGGAAGGCTCTGTGGGCGGGACTGGAGTGCCTCTGGTTTTGCTGTCTGTCACGCTGTTTCCAGAAAAATGTGTGCCCTCAGCAAGGATGCTGGTTCTTCAGAGGTGTCAGCACAGGCAGCCGGCACCCCACTTCCCTCCCAGAAATCCCCCACGCCTTCTAGCTGGTGCAGGAGCAGGGGGGATCTCCTGTTACCCCTGCCCTGCTGCCGTCAGTTGGCCACCCGCCCCGCCACCTTAAGGAGGGGCAGAGTCAGGGACCAGCCCCGAGGGGGTGGCTCACCCCAGCTTCACTTCCCCCAGCCCTCCTCAGGCAGCCACTGTGCAGGCTTTAGCAGCGGGGGTCACACACTCCACCCAGGAGGCCAAAGCTGCCTGCAGGTCAGTGCCGCCCACTGCCCTAGGGGCCTCCCAGTGGGGCAGGGGCGTGATGGGGGG
>NW_022330907.1:0-26939 GCF_002776525.5 Piliocolobus tephrosceles | reverse complement strand
CCCCCCATCACGCCCCTGCCCCACTGGGAGGCCCCTAGGGCAGTGGGCGGCACTGACCTGCAGGCAGCTTTGGCCTCCTGGGTGGAGTGTGTGACCCCCGCTGCTAAAGCCTGCACAGTGGCTGCCTGAGGAGGGCTGGGGGAAGTGAAGCTGGGGTGAGCCACCCCCTCGGGGCTGGTCCCTGACTCTGCCCCTCCTTAAGGTGGCGGGGCGGGTGGCCAACTGACGGCAGCAGGGCAGGGGTAACAGGAGATCCCCCCTGCTCCTGCACCAGCTAGAAGGCGTGGGGGATTTCTGGGAGGGAAGTGGGGTGCCGGCTGCCTGTGCTGACACCTCTGAAGAACCAGCATCCTTGCTGAGGGCACACATTTTTCTGGAAACAGCGTGACAGACAGCAAAACCAGAGGCACTCCAGTCCCGCCCACAGAGCCTTCCTCCTCCCCAGCCCACTTCTGCCCTGTCATCTCGGAAAGCTTCTCAGTGACCCGCCCTCCCAGGGTGTGCGGTCAGCCTGCCCTCCCCAGCGCCTCATGCCCAGTCCCCTGACAGGGTGCAGCATGCACGCTCATCCTAGTTCATGCAGACACGCTCCGTGGGCATCTTCCAGTACACACACACACACACACACACCGGCACACGCACACACACACGCACACGCCAATGCACACACACACGCACACACACACACGCACACGCACACACACACGCACACGGGTGAGAGGCACACACTCTGGCACACACAGGCAGGCTGGCTCCTCCCCTGCTTCCCCCCTACTCGGCCACCTGCCCCTCCTCCAAACCCACCCCTCAGAAGCCTATCCAGACCACCCCCGTCTGGTCTAGAATATTCTCTCTGGCCCCACCTCCTCGGCACACAACTTCCTTCTGAGCTCATGGTTGGGGAGCCCATAGGCCCAGGCTGCTCCCCCATGGTGCACACCACCCCCTTCCTGGGCCCCATGCACTCTGAGAGCACCGGCCTTGTCTCCTCAGCGTGGGCCCCACAGCCCCTGACCACAGCCTCTCTCTCCTCAATGACTGCAATAGGCTGGGGAGAGCTTCAGTTTCACCCCTCCCCACTTTACAGCGGTGGAAACTGAGGCCCAAGGAAGGGGAACGCTTGGCCCAGCATCACACAGGTGGTGGCAGGTCTGAGACCAGTGCCTGGGCCTCCTGAGCCAGACCAGGGGTCTCTACCCAGAGGCACCTGAGGAAGCCCTGCCTGGGCCTTGGTCCTTCTCTGCTGTCATCCCAGGCCCGGCTCCTTTCCTTTCCTTCCTGCTTCCTCCTACTGTCCTTCCTGCCCTTCCTCCTGCTTCCCCAGCTGTCCCTCCAGACCCAGTCCCCAGTGTGGGCCCTCGGGTTCCCTGCCCAGTCCTCGTGGGCCATGATGTTCAGTGGAGAGGGGCCTCCTCCGCCCGCAGGAGGCTCAGATTTGGGTTTTCATCTGCCGATCTCAACTCCCATGCCTCACTCTGGCCACAGGATCTGGCCTCTGGGGTCAGCAGAAGGCACAGCACCTGCTCAGTCCAAGCCCAGCCGCCGTCAAGCAGGGACTGGAGGTGCAGGGTGGGGCGTCTCCCGGGATGCTCCTTCCACTTCTGGCAGATCAGAGGCTAAACGGCTGGATGGTGCCCCAAGCAGGCCTGCCCAGCCCACCAGAGCCAGGACCCTGCAGAGCACCCCCACCCTCCCACCACCGGGCCAGCCACGAACTCCACGTCCCTCCCCAGCAGTGGCCTGGGGCACCCTGATCCCACCGGGCCTGGCCTCCCTGACGTGGCCTGGCGTCTGTGCTCCTCACACACTGGAAGGGAAGCCCCTCTGGGCAGGGCCACGTGGACCCAGCGGATTCTTGGGGGCTGTGTGGACTTGGGGAAGAAACTGGACATTTACAGACTCCAACTGTCTCTGGGAAGGGCCCCTCGCCGCCAGGTTCCACCTGTGTACAGGAAATGCTGTCCCTAGCCCACCCCCCGCCTCTCTCCATCTACCCCTTGGCTGTCTTCGCAGGGCATGGGGGCACTTCAGGGCAGTCCCACCCAGCCTGGAGCCTGGGCCCTCGTGCTCTGCTCCCTCCCACTCAGGCAGGCTTTGCCTGGGGCCCCTCCAGTGTGCTGTTTCTCTCTTGGCTCCCGCTCACCCCCAGGGCCCCTCTCTCCACAAAGCTGCACCCTCACCACCTGTTTCTAGCACTTCACCCTATTTGGTTTTATCACAGAACTTATTTTTTAAGTAACCCTTTCTGCGCACTGGGTTCATGCTTGTGGGACTCCATTTGCTTCCTGCCCTGTCAGGACCCTGGCACAGAGCCCGGCCTCTGTGAAGCTCGACAACCCCTCGCCCACAGCAACTCCTGCCGTGGGGCCGGCGAGTGCCTGGGACACAGCAGGTGATCAGTCATCATCAGCGCCCGGCTCAGGCACAGTTGCCTGGGGTCCTCTGCTGCCGCCCAGGCCCTTCTTCAAGGCCCCCTGGAGTCCCCAGGTTCGAGAGCAACGAAGGCAGGTTTCCATTCCAGACCAGGCCTGTTCTCTCCCGGCTGGGCAACCTCAGACCACCTGGGCCTCTGTGGAGGAGAGCCAGGGTCCTGCTGTGGGCACAGGGGCACCGCCCAGGGTCCTCCGTCCCCCACCTCTGCTTCTGGGCAGCTCCCTCACCCCCAAGGTTAGCCCCCTGCAGCAGCACCAGCCCCTCCCACTTCACCCTGCTGGGCTGTATGTGTGACAGGAGGAGCTCTGAACAGGATTCTTTCCTGCCCTTCCTCCTCCTTCCCCAGCTACAGCTGCCAGACGCCACCCCTGCAGCCCTATCTAAAGGAGCCTCTGCAGCAAGCTTGTCCAACCCTCGGGCTGCGGGCTTTGAATGTGGCCCAACACAAATTTGTAAACTGTCTTAAAACATTATGAGATTTACGCACAGACCTTTTTTTGCTCATCGGCTACCGTGAGTGTTAGTGTATTTTACGTTTGGCCCAAGGCAATTCTTCTTCTTCCAATGTGGCCCAGGGAAGCCAAAAGACTGGACAGCCCTGCTTTGGAGGGAAGTGTGTGAGGGGGTGTCAGGGAAGCAGGAGCCTGGGAGAGCCAGAGAAAAGTCGTTTACGTTCTGCTCCACCTTGAGACCAACGAGGCACATACCTGCCAGCCACAGCCCATGGTCACACGCTATTTACAGCTAAATAAGCAGCCAGTGACGCCTGCACGGACACACTTCTATGACAGCAAAGTGTCCAAGTGCCGTGGTATACAGAACAACATATGCTTTCCAGATAACTATCCTTGGCCGGACACGGTGGCTCAGGCCTGCAATCCCAGCACTTTGGGAGGCCAAGGTGGGAGGATGGCTTAAGCCCAGAAGTTTGAGACCAGCCTGAGCAACATAGCAAGACCCCATCTTTAAGAAAGTAAAAAATACTAACCAGGCATGGGGGTGCATGCCTGTATTCCCAGCTGCTCGGGAGGCTAAGGCGGGAGGAGCATCTGAGCCTGGGTGGCAGAGGCTGCAATGAACTGAGACTGTGGTACTGCACTCCAGCCTGGGTAACGGAGGAAGACCCTGTGACGGATGGTTTTCTTTAAATCAATAAAATAATACACGTTAGGCACAGTTTAGCTTAGTCTTTACACAGACGAGACCCCTGTGTGAGAAAAACTTAAAGCTGGGTTGCTCCCCCTCTTGCTTTCTGAGGACACCCTGCTCTGTAATGGAGCAACCTTCAATAAGCCCTCTCTTCTCACCGCATTCTGACTCGCCTTGACTTCCTTCCTGAGACCCAAGAACCCTGCCTTGAGGTCTGACTCGAGACCCTTTTCCAGCGAAGCTGTCTCCTAAATGCGTCGCTTGGATCCTCATGGGTCCTTTGCGTAGTTTTTGTTTATTAAAACAACACCTTGGGCCGGGCACCGTGGCTCATGCCTGTATTCCCAGCACTTTGGGAGGCTGAGGCAGGCGGATCACGAGGTCAGGAGTTCAAGACCAGCCTGGCCAACATGGTAAAACCTCGTCTCTACTAAAAATACAAAAACTAGCTAGGCGTGGTGGTGCGTGCCTGTAGCCCCAGCTACTCGGGAAGCTGAGAAAAGAGAATCGCTTGAACCCGGGAAGCGGAGGTTGTGGTGAGCCGAGATCACGCCACTGCACTTCAGCCTGGGCGACAGAGGGAGACTCCATCTCAAAAATAAATACATAAGAAATAAAACAACACATTACTGTTTTATCTTTATGACCGTTCTTCTGGTGTCCCTTCCAGCACTGTGTCCCCGAGGCCAGTGCCTCACTTATCCATCTGGCAGCTGAGGCAGACTAGCGGGGTCCTCTGTGTGGGGGCTCAGCTGTGGACCCCGAGAGAGGATGTGAGTCCACCTCCCGCTTCTTGAGGTTTCTCTGTCACCCTCAGCACTTTCTGTTCCCCTCTTCACAGAACCAGGTCTGGAAGTGGATGTCCTGCTGGGAAACTCCCCTCCCCCACTGATCTTGCCTAAAGCCTGGGGGTGTCACCGTGAGGGGCTGGGGACCAGGACACAGGGTCTCTGTCCTAGATGCCCTGCTTCTGTGTGTATTCGATGTTTTCCATAATAAACGTGTACAGAGAACTGAGTGTGTGGCCATGGAAGGGCAGGGAGGGCAAAGCCCGTCAGCTGTGGGGCAGAGGAGGTGGCCTGCAGGGGTCCCAGGGCTGGCTGCACAAGACCGGCACCTGTGGCCTGAGGTCCCCTCCACCCAAGACGCGCCCTGTGCCCAGCCTCCTGTGATGGCCCCATCCCAACCTGCCCTGCCTACGCCCAGCGGGTATGTCCTACGTGACCCCAGACTCATCTTCCCACAAGAATTAGCCCCCGACACCACTCGCCCCCAAAGCCAGGGCAGCCAGCGGGGACTGGGCCACAAGGAATAGTTTGGGTTGGGGTGGCAGGGAAAGCTGAGGCCTCCTCCCTGTGCTGACTGGGTGGGCAGCAGCCAGCATTTGCCACCTGGAAGGAGCCGCCAGGGCACCGAGAGGAAGAGTGCGAACCAGGCCAGCAGAGCTGCCAGGCTGCAGGAGATCCCTCCTGCCCCACAGCTCTTTGGCTCCCACCTCCCTCCACATTTCGGGACGTCCTGCAGGCCTCTGCCCTGGCAGGGGCCACCTCTCTGTCTCTTTTTTTTTTTTTTTTTTTGAGACAGAGTCTCGCTCTGCCGCCCAGGCTGGAGCGAAGTGATGCAATCTCAGCTCACTGCAAACTCCGCCTCCTGGGTTCAAGTGATTCTCCTGCCTCAGACTCCCAAATAGCTGGGATTACAGGCACATGCCACCATGCCCAGCTAATTTATATTTTTAGTAGAGACAGGGTTCCACCATGTTGGCCAGAATGGTCTCGATCTCCTCATCACGTGATCTGCCCACCTTGGCCTCCCAAAGTGGCGGGATTACAGGCGTGAGCCACCACGCCTGGCCGGGGCCACCTCTCTTACTTGAAGGCCTCCTACCCCATGTCGGGCTCTTTCCAGCGGCTCCTACACAAAAGTCGCTTTGCGGCCCCTGAGACCCGCACTGCTTTCCCAGGTGCTCAGGCTGCATTCCACGGCTGAGGAGCAGCAGGGATGCTGGCCAGGGAGGAGTGGGGCAGGCAGGGGGCTTCCGACACCTTAAGGGGCTTCCCACACCAGGCTCACGCTCCCTTCAGAGGGACTGAGAAGGATGCGTCCCCCAGTGCAGCCACCAGAGGAAGGTGCCGCCCTGGCCTCCTCCCTGCCCTGGGGGTCCTGTGGCTGCTGAAGCCCCTCTGGGCCCCGCCCAAGCATGGCTTCCCCCCCAGAAGTGCCTCTGCTGGGCCTCTCTGGACCCCACGCAGGCTCCAGCCAAGCTGGGTGCTCAGGGGGTGCCCACAGCCCAAGCACGGGGCCCTTGGCAGGAGCTGGGCACCACCACAGGATGGGCAGGGGACATGGCACCCCGGTGGTCTGGAAGGGATCCTGAGGGGACCTGAGGGGACCACGATGGGGGTGGGAGGGGTCCTGAGAGGGTCTGAGGGGCTGCAAATTGCACCCAGGGCCCTTCCCTGCCTCCCCCGTGCCCACTCCTCCCTTCACCAGGCACCTTCACAGTGGAGCCTCCAGCTCTGCCCACCTGCAGCAGGAGGCCTGGCTCTGCCCTGGGCACTCAGGGCCGCCTCCCTGCCTTGGAACTCCTGCCCCACCTTCACCCAGCCTGGGGGGCATCAAGGCACCTGGCCACCAGCAGGGGGCGCACTGCCCAGGGAGACCCCAGCCCTGGCCACCAAAGGCCAGAAGAGGCTCCTCAGGCTGAGGGCAGGTGACCACAGCCCCTGGGCCACCCCGCCAGCTCACTCACCCTGATGGCTCCCACTGCCTGCTCCTGGGGGCCCACTGCTGCCAGATGCCCTGCTGGGGTCCCCACTTGGCCTCGGGATGGGCCTTGGGTGCTGCCCCAGCCAGGTTTCTGCTATTTCCAGCAGCGTCCCCCTTTCTTGGCTCTGGACAGCAGGGCCACCCTCCCGGACTCCTTTCCCTTCCTCTGCACAAGGCTCTGTGACTGGGAGGCCGCCTGCTCCTTGGCCCTTCAACTGCCAGCTGCCTGTCCCCATCCTTAGGGCCCTCCCTTCTCAGCAGAGAGCGCCATCCGGCCCCTGCTTGGGGCCCTCCCAGCTCACTCACCCTCCTGTCCAAGAGCCCCCTTCCTAAGAGCCCCGCTTCTAAGTGCCACTTCCTGGCTCCAGAACCTGCAGAGGCTCCCCGCTGCTTGCCTGAGGCTGCCTGCCAGCTGCTGGCAGGTCCTCTGCTCTGGGGAGACCTCCGGTCGGGGAGTCTGGCGGGGAGGGAGTAGGAACTCTTGGGAGTGGAGTGTGTGTCGTGTGCTGTCATCCCTGCCCTACAGTGAACCATAAACACCCAGCAGCTGGACAGGGAAGGGACAGTCCCTCCAGGAGGGATTTTCCCCACATCCTCCCCGGGGCGGCAGGATCCCGGCCTGGCTGACTTGCAGCAGCCTGTCTAGGACGGGCCCAGGAAATGGCAAGTTTAATCACGCCCAGGAGCCACTGAGGCAGAGGGTCCTTAACCCCAGAAGAAGCACTGTGTGGAGAGTTCTCACGGCCGTCCCTTGGCCCTATCCTGGGACCACCAGCCTTCAGAGACACTTCCTCCAGGGCCGGGCAAGACACCTGCCCACAGAGATGGGAGGAGACACTCACAGAGATGTACATGGCTCCTTAAAGATACGAAAAGATGCTCAAAACGATCATAAAAAGAGAAACATAAATTAAGCTCAAAACGATCATAAAAAGAGAAACACAAATTAAAAGTTCACTGCAACACCATTTCCCCGCCATTAGACAGGTCAAAATACAAGAGTCTGACCACAATAGAAAGACATCTTCGAATATCACCCACTGATCACTGATCTCTAAGGTGATACAAACCCCCATGCAGGTGGATGTGGCAACATCTTTAGCCAAACTAGAGATGCATTTACTCTTTGACCCAGTAACCCCACTTCTAGGAATGTATTCACAGAGAGATGCAAGGACGATGAAGCATGTACTTCGGCAGCTATCCACTGTCGCAGTGTGGAGTGGGGACAGCCCCGGAACCACTCAGCCTTTCTCCAGAGGGCCCAGGTTGAAGGAAGCATGTTCACATCACAGAACATTGGGCCGTTGTAAAGAGGAGGGAGAAATATTTCTACACACTATCATATAGTCATCTCCAGGATATATTTGTAAATGAAAAAAAGCATGCTTATGTACATATAGACAATTTATGTGTTTTTAGATAGAGCCATCAGCTTGTATGTTTTACAAATGGAAATATAAGCCACAAAATTTGCTTTAAATTAAACTATTACCTGTAGGAAACAGGTGGAAATGGGGTGATGGGATAGGGGTGGACTTTTGTGACCCTATCTTGGTTTCTAGATTTGGATTTAGAATCATGTCAAATGTTTGTGTAATTACTTAATTAAATTAATTTGTAAAAGGAACTCTGAAAATTGAAAGCAAAATGAAACTAACTGACTTGCATTATGGGTTGACCATATGACCCTACCAAACTCTTCCAAGTGATTTTAAAATCCAGTCATTTGGATGTATATCCATATAGCCTGACAACAAAAAAGAATGGCAAAAGAAGTTTTCATTATTTTAAATAATCATTTTCCAAATAATTCTAAAACACTGTTTTGTCTGTACATTGACATAACCCAAGGACTTTAAAAGTATCTAAAAATAATTTTAAACTATTTTCAGTGGTTATACTGTGGATGGTAGTGTTGGTAAAGTCATTTTGAGAATATTGTGTTACAGGATAAAACAAATGAATAACTATGTTGGGTATTGTTTGAGGTTTTTGGCGTGGGAGAAAGGAGATGCACATGTATTATCAGTAAGATTAAGTAAAAACTATGTAAGTCTTAATTTAAATAGAAAGTATCAGTTTGTACTCATAATGTGTCTTTCAAAAAAAAAAAAAAAGCCTTAGTTCTGTCCACTGACAAGGCCTAAAAATCATGACAAATCCAGTAACCACAAGCACACCTAACACCCAGACTGTGGTCTCTAAGTACCGTTTTTCTTGAAGAGGAAGAGGGGCTCTTGGAGAGAAGTGTGTGCTGTCGAATCTGGGTTAGGAAATGTCTAAGATAATCCTGGGTATGCCAGAGAACAAAGTATCTGTCAAAGGCTATGAGGGCAGTGCCAAAGGGGCTCAAGAGTTAAATGAAATAGGCTAGCACTGGACGAAGACAGGAAGATCTGAATATCAATAAGGATAATAATTTTAATAAAAGGGAACATCAAAAGATGTGAAACTCATGAATTCATAATTATACTTTAAAAACTCATTAGTCATTCTTGAAAGATGCCCGGAAAACAGTTCATTATTTTATAAATGAGTAAAGAAGGGAAAGAATCAAGCATTTACCCTGCCTTTCCCATGCAAACTGTACCTCAACCTGACCAAAGAGTTAATGAAGGAACACTTCTTTTTATAGATACATTTCTGCTAATAAATAATGAAGGAAGACAGAAGTAGAATATCACTACTTTGCAAACCCTGATGGATGAATGAAACTAGCATTAGGGCTAATTATCTATTATTTTAGTTGTGCATTGTCAGTTACCTATTGCTACACAAAAAATTAACTCTAAAATGAGAAGATTAAAACTACAGAGTTTTATCTTCCAGTTCCCATGGGTCAGGAATTCGGGCTCTGCCAAACTACGTCCTCTACTCAGGGTCTTTCATGAGTCTGCAATCCAGGTGTCAGCTGGGGCTGCAGTCTCATCAGAAGGCTCAGCGAAGAGGAGGTACACTTCCAGCTTCCCCAGGTGGCTGCTGGTCGAATTTCATTCCAATGGGCAGCTGGCCTGGGGACCCCAAGTCTCCCCTAGTTCCTGCCCTCAGTTCCTTACTGGCCATGCCTCTTCACAGGGCAGCACACAGCATGGCATTTGGCTTCCCCCAGAGCCAGCGAGAGAGAGTATGCATCCAAGACAGATGCCATGGTCTATTTCAACCTAATCACGGAAAAGACAATGCATCACTTTTTTTTTTTTTTAACTGTATTGTTTGTTTTAAGTGAGTAAGTCCAGCCACCCTTACAGGAGGGAATTGCATGACATCAGGAGGCAGGAATCACCCACTGGGGGTCTCTTGGCAGCTTCCTGCCACATTCATGATCATCGGTGGCTGCCGGCCTCACAAAGAGAGACCACCAGACATCACGAGCCCCCTGGTAGAAATGCATGCCCCGCTGCTGAAGTGGGCTTGCCGAAAAACCAGAACTCTCACCTGAATCTGGTGAAGTATCCGGAGCTGACTAGCAGCCGACAGGAGATTGGCAGGCATGCGAACTCCAGCCATGCAGGCTGCAAAGTTGTCCAGTCTGCAGGAAGCTGCACAGGGCAAGAGACCCAGGAGGGGAATGGAGAGACGGAGGAGGAAGCTGCCAACTAAGAGTCAACAGGTATGTCGGCCAGGCGACTGCGTGGACCTCGTGTGCATCCTGTGGAGCCACTGCTGTCGAGGTTGGGACCACGAGCAACGGAAGGTCACCCTAAGGCCTATATGCACGACTGCAATAGTGCAGGCAAGAGGCAAACGGAAGGAAAACGGGGCCGACTCCTCCGTGTCCCATTTTTGCTCCCCGGATGACATCAGGCAGATGGGGAGATGATCTCACTGCCAAGGAGGTGAAACAGAAGGCTCAAACAAAAGGATCTGGCCTGGGGAACCATGGAGGAGGCTAAGAGCAGAAAGTGCTGTTTGCGGCAGGAGGGCTGCTTCTCCTGTGGGGCCGGCTGGCAACGTCTGCGGTTGGGCCTAAATGATCACACGGGATTTTGGCCTGGAGCCAGACTCCTCAGATCCAATTCAACCAAATAAGCTATTTTTAAAAATGTATAAGGTGGGAATTGAGCCTCATCTCCCTTCCCTGCTGCAAAACTCCATTGTGGTGGCCTCCGTCGAATAAAGTCTACCTTATTGTTCTCTAAAAAACTGTAGAAGAAGGAGGGAAAATGTAAAAATTAACTCCTGTTTGTTGCAATTAAGGAAGGGTTCATTTTGTAGCTAGACATGATAATGGTTATTGTAGTCCTGTGTTTTTAAAAAGTCCCTATCTTTTATTCACGTGGCATTCTTTGTAGACAGAAGGATATGATGTCAGGCACTTATCTCAAATCATTTTGAGCCCATAGATGGAGTGTGGTGAAGCAACATCAGTTGTGACTTGGCTCTTGCCACAGGTGGGATGATGGGAACAAGGGGTCATTATACTTCTGCTTACTTCAGTCTGTTTGAACATTTCCTAAATAAAAGGTCAACACCAAAGGTGGTCCATAGAACGCGTGGGAGTGTGTTGCGGCTCCTTTAACTCCACGGCAGTGAGGTGAAGACGGGGTTTCCTCACCGGCCCTGACATGAATGATCCCTAAGCATCATGGACAGAGGAAACAGACAGAGAAGGGACTCACGGGCCCACGTGAGCCTTAGAGAGGACTTGGCAAGGGGCTCTTGGGCACCATCTGAGCAGGAAGGCAGCGTGCTGGGGCCTCGTGAGCCCTGGGGAGACTGCACTGGGCTCGCAGGGCCGGGTGTGGTGCTGCAACACAGCTTCTCCCTCGCCTGTCCACGTGTATGTGTACACACACACCCCAGCACATGCATATACATATACACACAGACACACGTAAACATACACACATGCACATATACAACACACATGCACACACACAACAGGCACATCGCACAAGCACTGCATACACACATGCACACATGCATATAAACACACAGATACACATACAAATACACATAAACATACATACACACAAGCACACACATATACATATATGCACACATGTATACATATGTACACATACACATCTATACACATACACATCTATAGATACTACATATACATACACACAAGCACACAAATATGCACATATATGCACACATATATACATATATACACATACATATGTCTATACACAGACACCTAGAGATACTACATATAGACATACACATACACACATATACATATATATGCACACATATATACACATACAACATACACATATGCACGTGCACATACACACACATATGCACACATTCTGATAAGCTACATCATTGGAAGGGCCTCTGAGTGGAGGGATAGGACTGTCAGCCCACATAAGCCCGAGCCAGGAGCATAGCGGTGCCATGTCAACCACGCCTACCTGGTCCCTCCCTACAGGAACTCACACAGACATGGACACTGGCCAGGAAGTGCCCACGCTGGGTTATGAGCCCCCTTCCACATGGGCAAGGGGAGAACTGGCAGAGCAGAGGCCTCCTCGGGACCAGGGGCAGGCTTGTTCCATCGGCTCATGTGCGTGCCAGTCTTTGTACCCTCAGCCCCAAACCCATGCTGCATAGGCAGGGAAACCAGGGCCTGGGGGCCAGGGGTTGGCTCAAGTCCCTGGGAAGTCTGATGGGAGGAGAACTGGAATGGTGATGGTGAGGCTGAGGCTTAAGGTGAGATCTGGCATTGGCTAAAGAGTTGTTTGGATCAGAGGGTACATTTGGATTAGGGTTAGGATTTCAGTTAGGGTTAGGATTAGGGCTAGAGGTAGAATTAGGGTGAGGACTAGAGTCAGGGTTAGGGTTAGAGCCAGGCTGTGGTCAACACAAGGCTTAGGGTTAGGCTTAGAGTTCAGGTTAGGGTTTGAGCCAGGTTCTGGTCAACATGAGGCTTATAGTTAGGGTTAGGGTTGGAGTTGGAGTTAGGGTTAGTGTTAGGGTTTTGGTTAGGTTTAGAGTCAGGGTTAGGCTTAGGGTTAGGGTTGGAGTCAGGTTTAGGGTTCGGGTCCATATGATGCATGGTTAGGATTAGGGTTAGGGCCCACATGAGGCATCATTCATTAGGTTTAGGGTTCGGGATAGGGTTATGGTTGTAGTTGGAGTTAGTGTTACGGTTAGGGTTAGGGTTTGGGTTAGGGTTAAGGTTGGTTTGAGTTAGGGTTAGGGTTTTGGTTAGGGTTTGGGTTCGGGTTCAGGTTAGGGTTGGGTTGAATTAGGGTTAGGGTTAGAGGTTCGGTTAGGGTTTGGGTTAAGGTTTGGGTCCACATGAGGTTTTGGTTATGGTAAGCATTAGGGCTGGGGTCCACATTATTTACGGTTCTTCATGGCTCATTATGGTTTACTTGGTGTTCTGTCACTTTAACCACCTCTTGAGATTCTTCACTCCTTGTCCAAGGCCTCTGTTACACACCTGCACTCAAATGCACACCCTCTGACACTCCCCTCTTCACCCTCACAGTGCCAGGTGGGTGTTCCTGTGTCCTGATGTCCTCTCCGCTCATCCCTCATCTTGAAGGCCTGGTCAGTGTCTCTTGTCTCCACTCCTCCTCCTTCTGGGTGGCCTACAGTGCCTTCTGTCTCCGCACTTCACCTTCTCCCGGTTGGCGTATCTTCTGGAGTTCTTGTTTACTGAGAGTCCCAGCTGGGTCCTGAGCTATCAGGCTCTGCCCCACTCCTCATCTGGGGTTACTGAAGGTCTGCACAGCTCATGTTACAGTTGAGGTTGGAGTTCCAGGAATTGCCACGGATGAGACTGATTGCTCAGCTTCTGCGGTTGTGCAGAGCCTCTACTGTCTGCAGCTGAGGCTGGGTTGTGTCCTTGCCCCTGGGAGGTCGGGGATAGTGTCTCTGTGAGCACAGCTCCCACAGCAGGACTCTGGAGAACCATCACCAGGAGGCCTTGCATGCTGGGATGTGGAGCCCACCCATGGCCACGGGTCTCACCCACACTCTGACTTCCCTAGACCTGCCCTTCCCCTTCTTCCTCTGGAGAAGGTTGGATTCGATCAGCTGCTTGCCTCCTCCTGAGGCCCCGCTGGCTGCCAAGCCCTGTGGAAGAACCGTGTGCTGGCTCAGGCCAGTCTTGCAAATTCCTCTGAAAGAGAAGTTCCCACTCACAGAGTCCATTTCCTCACAACCCCTCAGGGTCCACCTGCTAAAATTTGGATCCCACCGTGGTCAGCCCACCAGAACCTCTCACTGAGGAGGTGAGAGCCCTTTGGACTCCCATGTCCCTAGAGCCCAGAGCACAGCTCACAGGCAGCACCTCCACGCATCCACCAGCAGCTTTTGGCCAAGTCAATGAGTCCCTAGTCCTTTTTTTTTTCTGAGACGAGTTTCACTCTGTCACCCAGGTTGCAGTGCAGTGGCGCAATCTCTGCTCGCTTCAAGCTCCGCCTCCCGGATTCACACCAGTCTCCTGCCTCGGCCTCCCGAGTAGCTGGGACTACAGGTGCCTGCCACCAAACCCGGCTAATTTTTTGTACTTTAGTAGAGACAGGGTTTCACAGTGTTATCCAGGATGGTCTCGATCTCCTGACCTCAAGATCTGCCCACCTTGGCCTCCCAGTCCTTAGATCACCCCTCCACCCTTTACCCCTAAAGCCAGCTCTAGCCCTGGTCACTGCCCTGAGCTCAGGACCTTGTAAGGCAATGCCTACCCCGTATCTCCTCTTGGATGCCTCAGAAGCACTTAAATGCAACTAGTCCAAAACTGACCACACCATCCAGCCCTTTCATCACTCCCCAAACTAATCTTCCTCTGCCATCGGGCGCTCCTGCTGGACACAGGCACGGGGCTCCTGCTGCTCCCAGGCCTCAATGTCGTCAGTCACGTGGGTGCCCCACATTCCTGTGGGTGTGTAGAGGCTTCTCACCACGGCTTCAGTCTGCAGCTCCCTCATAACACGTGGTGCGGAGCGTCTTTCCTGTGCTTTCTGCTATCTGTGTATTTTCTTTGATGAGGTCTGTTTAGATTTTTTACCTCCTTTTAACTGAGCTCTTTGTTTTCTTACTGCTGAATTTTAAGCATTCTTCCTATATTTGGATGCCAGTCCTTTGTCCAGTGTGTATTTTGCAAAGATTTTCCTCCATGTCTGTGGCTTTCCTTACATTCCGTTCGCAGAGCAAAGCATTTTACGTTTTATACAGTCCGTCTTACTGATTTCCTCTTTTATGGATCATGCTTTTGGTGTTTTATCTAAATAATTCAGAGCCTGACTGAAGATCACCCAGATTTTTTCCAATGTTTTCTTCCCATGGTTTTGTAGTTTTGCATTTTACGTTTAGGTCTGGGATTCCTCTGTGGAAGGAACCACATCTTTTGGTGACCACATCTTTCTGGTTCTTTGTGTGTGCCTGCTTCTGCCTGTGGGCATCCATTTATTAAAGCACCTTCTGCTGGAAAGACTCCCCATCTCCACTCACTTGCCTTTGCTCCTTTGGACCAATTGGCGCTATTCATGTGGGTCTCCTCTGGACTCTCTATTACTCTGTTTCGTGCACTGATATGACCAGTCTTATGAATCGCGTATTGTCCTGACTATGGAAGCCTTATAGGAAGTCGGGAAGTCAGGTCATGTGAGGCCTCCAACTTTGTTCCTCAGTATTGTGTGCCAGCTGACGGATCACAGGGTTCTTAATTTGAGAGGAGAGCTTCATTTCTTACAAAGGATTGTAGCCTGCAGCCTGGCCATCGCAGGCTGGGAAGCATAGCCTCTGGCAGAAACTGGAAAAAGGTGCTTCAATAGTGGGAAGGGGGAGAGGAATCTATGCTGAACAGGTTGTCTTTGTACACATATTGAACAGATTTTAGGAGAAGCTATGAATATTCATGAAGCGGGGAGCACACACACACACACATAGTAAGCACACATGCCTGCTACATGCACGTTCCCTTTGGGCCAGAGACTTCCATTTCAGTGCATTAATAGTAGGCCCCAGCCAGGCGCCGTGGCTCACGCCTATAATCCCAGCACTTTGGGAGGCCGAGGTGGGTGGATCACCTGAGGTCAGGAGTTCAAGACCATCCTGGCCAACATGATGAAACCCCATCTCTACTAAAAATACAAAAATTAGCCAAGTGTGGTGGCCCATGCCTGTAATCCCAGCTACTTGGGAGGCTGAGGCAGGAGAATCGCTTGAACCCAGGAGGCAGAGGTTGCAGTGAGCCGAGATTGTGCCGTTGCACTCCAGCCTGGGCAACAGGAGCGAAACTCCATCTCAAAAAAGAAAAGAAAAGTAGGCCCTATATGCAAGGGGCGACACAGGGGACACGTGACCAGAGCAGTCCATGGTCCGTGGTCTCTTACTGGGAAGAGATGCTAGTTGGTTGTGGTACTGAAACCAGAAAAAGAGATCGGGGTCTGGCAAGTCTTTCAAAACGGCTGGTTTCTGTTCACCAATTAGGAAAGAACGTCCAGTGGCAGTTGGTGAGGAAGGGGGTATAACAAGGTGTGTCTGGCCTCCTGTCCCATCGTGGCCGGGAAGTCAGCTTTCAAGGTTTCTCTTGGGTCCCCTGGCCAAGAAAGGGGTTTGTTCAGTCAGTTGGGGGCCTTAAAACGTTATTTTATTTCTCATATGTAGGCTATTCTACGTCTTTCCCCTCTCCGTATAAACTTTAGAATCAGTTTGTCAATATCTGATTAGCTTGCTGGGATTTTGATTGGGAATGAATTGAATTCTTTAGCACCAACTAGGAAAAATTGACACCTTAACAACGTTGAATCTTCCCATCCATAAGCACAGAGTGTCTCTCCATTCATTTAGATGTGCTTTGATTCTTTGCAGAAATGTTGTAGTTATCTACATACAGATCCTCTGCATATTTTGTTTGATTTATACCTACTTATTTCTGTTTCTTTTTTAATGCCATTGTAAATGGCATTTTTATTTAACATTTCAATTATTTGTTGCTGGTTTATAGGAAAACAATACACAATAATTACAAATTATTTAACTTTTGTGTATTAATTTGTATCTTGTGACTTGCTGTACTCACTTCCTAGTTCCAGGAGTTTTTTGTTTTTGTTTTTGTTTTTTCTTTTTTTGTCAATTCTTTGGCATTTTTTACACAGCAAATTCTATTGTCTGCAAAGAAAGGTACTTCCATTTCTTCCTTCCCAGCCTGTATACCTCTTATTCCTTTTCCTTGTCTGGTTGCACTTAGAATTTCCAGTAGGATGCGGAAAGGATTGCTGAGAGGCAACACCGTCGTCCTCCCTCAATCTGAGCGGGGGACTGGCCAGTTTGGGGCATTAAGTGTGATGTCAGCTTCAGGGTTTTGTAGATGTTCTTTGTCAAGCTGGGGAAGCTCCAATCTCTTTCTTGTTTTTTCCTTCTCACCTCCACCCCAGAGTCCTTAGCTGTGGAGGAAGTTCTGGGCATGTTTCGAGATGATTACTCTGCCCCTCCCCTTGATGGGAACATGAGGGGATTTTTCGTTGCTCTTCTCTCTGAGAACTCGGTGGGGTTCACAGTAGTAAAGCCCACGAGCACATGAGCGTCCCCCAGTCTGGGGCGCAGGACCCTCTCTCTCTCCAGCTGGTCCACACACAGCCTCCAGCAATTCACCAGAACTGCCATTGAGGGCCTCCTGCCAGCAGCAGATCCAGCAGCTTCTGCTCCAGGGTGCCAGTCTCCGCTGAGACTCTGTGCTGTCTCTTCAGAGTTTGGGGTGGCAGGATGCCCTGTGAGCTCAAAGCTCGGATCAGCGAAAGAAAATGGATTTTCAGGTTCATCAGCTTTTCTTGCCATAAGGATGAGCTTCGTGACTTCCAAGCTCTTTACGCACCAAAGGCACTCACCTAATGTTGTTAACTTTTTAAAAATTTAGGTTCCACATGAAGTCTCTTAAATTTCTTTTAATCTATTTCCCTCACCCTCTCATCTGGTGATTTATCTGCTGAAGAGCAGAGGTCGTTTGTGAGTGAAGTCTCCCACCTCCGGGTTTTGATGCAGGCGTCCGGCAGTGTCTGTTGGCATAGCCTGTCTCCCGGTATTTCTTACAGCCGGCTCTGGACACGTGATCAGCTTCAGCGCCAGGCTTTTGTAAACCATCCCTCAGGTGGGCTTGTGCTGTGTCTTTGGTGAGGCCACTGCCGCATTCATTCATTCATTTGCTCATGTGTTGGGGATTATACAGCCATGGGGTTTTAGGATGACCTTCTCTCTTCCTTTATAGGAAAAATACTTCTGCAAAGACAAACGTCTGCTCTTCAGCTACCCGGCCGTGCTTAGGTGCAGTTTCTAAAGGAAGATAGGATAATGCTTGTTTCTTTTTCCTGATTTACTTGTTTCCAAAATGAGTTGTATCCTCTGATGGTTACCAGTGAACTGTTTTTTTTTCTTTCTATTTTTAAATTGTCATTATAAACCAATAGATGTAATCACATTACATGTTGTATTAGTTTGTTTTCATGTTGCTGATAAAGACATACTTGAGACTGACCAATTTACAAAAGAAAGAGGTTTATTGAACTTACAGCTCCATGTGGCTGGGGAAGGCCTCACATTCACGGCGGAAGGCGAGGAGGAGCTAGTCACATCTTACATGGATGGCAGCCGGCAAAAAGAGAGGTTGTGTAGGGCAACTCCCATTTTTTTTTTTTTTTGAGGCAGAGTCTCGCTCTGTCCCCCAGGCTGGAGTGCAGTGGTGCGATCGATCTTGGCTCACTGCAAGCTCCGCCTCCCGGATTCACGCCATTCTCCTGCCTCAGCCTCCTGAGTAGCTGGGACTATAGGCGCCCACCACCACACCTGGCTAATTTTTTTTTTTTTTGTATTTTTAGTAGAAACGGGGTTTCACCATGGTCTCGATCTCCTGACTTTGTGATCTGCCCGCCTCAGCCTCCCAAAGTGCTGGGATTACAGGCGTGAGCCACTGTGCCTGGCCAGCAACTCCCATTTTTTAAAACCATTAGATATCATGAGATCCGTTCACTATCACGAGAACAGCACAGGAAAGACCCAGCCCCATGATTTAATCATCTCCCACTGGGTGCCTCCCATGACACGTGGGAATCATGGAAGCTACAAAATGAGATCTGGGTGGGGATACGGGGCCAAACCATATCACAGGTGTTCCCATCATCACATTTGTTATGATGCTCAAATGGTCCCATCCGAGGCCAGTGGGAGCCTCTAAGTCAGACCCTAGGTCCTTTTGAAGCAACCCTTAAAGTCTGACAATGGTTCTGGGTCCTCTTGGCAAAACCCTTGAAGGGTGATCATGTTTTTGTTGAAAAGATTTTCATGAGAATCTTGTGAAATTCTCATCCCCGCTCTGGAACTGGCAGTTTCTCCCAGCGTTAGAGAGAAGTTCTATTTAGACAATACAATCTCGGGTCTAAGAATGTGTCACTGTTAATGAGCTGGTTGTTGTTTCTAGGCGTTTTCGATAGACAGAACTAGGAAATGTGTATTTTTTTAAAGAAAAATGAAATCTATCATATCTTCATACTGACCCTTCAAATTCAAATTCAGTCTGTTTGTGGTTTTCCCATGATTGATTCTTTTGGGATTTCCAGATATATAATTCTATCATCTGCAAAAGAGATACTTTTTACATTTCCTTCTCTATTTTTGTCCCTCTCATCACTTTCTCTTGTGTAAAGAAATTAGCTAGTAATTCCAAAACGCCATTGAATAGTGGTGATGCCAGCGTGCCGTTTTGCTCTGTTCCTAGCTTTTCTGCATCTGTGGTGATGACCATTTTTTCTTAGCTCTATGGATATGACGGATTTTATTAATAGATTTCCTGATATGAAGCGACCTCTTCATTCCCAGAGTAAACTCTACTTGGTCATATCATGTCAGATAGGTTAATTATTTGATTACATAAATGAAATCACTATTAGAGATAAGTGAAATGAATGGGAAAGGAGCTTCAAAGTGTGTTCTTGTATCACGAAGCCCTCAAGGTCATCCCTGGTTCAGAGACTTTCTAGAAGGATGCACAGGATCTAGCATACAGTGGTGCCATGGCTGAGACTGGTTATGGCAAAAGGCTCTGAAACCACATCTGTGAATGGAAAAGGCATGGGGTAGAAAAGGCATGGGGTGTGGTGTGAAGGAAACCAGGCTCGTGCTTCCAAGGCCTCTCTCCCCACGGAGCAACACAGGATGTGTTTCATTCCCAGCAATGCTGCGTGGTTGTCCGTCTGCAGGGCTGCCCATCGGGGAGCTCAGTAGAGACTCAGTGCCTGCAGTGTTGACCGGAAGCTGGCCATGCCCTGCCTGGAACACACCAAACTCCAGACTCAGAAGGAAAGTGCATTGAGGGCTACAGTATTTGTACAGTCTGGACACAGTGAACCCTCATCGTCATCCAGGGAACAGTTCCAGTGCCAAGTTCCCAGATGCCATCTGAGGATCCACCTCACAGCAGATGTTTAAAGAATAGCAGGCACAAGTCTGCTGGGCTAATGATTTTCTGCACAATGCCCAAGATTAGAAATTTTGAAAAAGAAACTGTATTTGACTTTAAAAGATATTAAACATAATTTTATAAGGCAAAATAAAATATTATCAAAACAGGAAGACAAATTACAAAGTTAGAAAATTAAAACATGGGGGGTGCCCAAGATGGCCAAATAGGAACAGCTCCAGCCTCCAGCTCCCAGCGTGAGCGACACAGAAGATGGGTGATTTGTGCATTTTCTACTGAGGTACTGGGTTCATCTCACTGGGGCATGTTGGACAGTCCATGCTGGTCAGTGGGTACAGCCCAACCAGCAAGAGATGAAGCAGGGAAAGGCATCGCCTCACCTGAGAAGTGCAAGGGGGAAGGGAATTCCTTTTCCTAGCCAATGGAAACTGAGACACACAACACCTGGAAAATCGGGTCACTCCCACCCTAATACTGTACTTTACCAAGGGTCTTAGCAAATGGCACACTAGGAGATTATATCCCACACCTGGCCCAGAGGGTTCTATGCCCACAGAGCCTCCCTCATTGCTAGCACAGCAGTCTGAGATCTAACTGCAAGGCAGCAGCGAGCCTGGGGGAGGGGTGCCCACCATTGCTGAGGCTTAAGTAGGTAAACAAAGAAGCTGGGAAGCCCAAATTGGGTGGAGCCCACCGCAGCTCCAGGAGGCCTGCCTGCCTCTGTAGACTCCACCTCTGGGGACAGGGCATAGCTAAACAAAAAGCAGCAGAAACCTCTGCAGATGTAAAAGTCTCTGTCTGACAGCTTTGAAGAGAGCAGTGGTTCTCCCAGCACGGTGGTTGAGATCTGAGAATGGACAGACTGCCTGCTCAAGTGGGTCCCTGACCCCTGAGTAGCCTAACTGGGAGACATCCCCCACTAGGTGCAGACCGACACCTCACACCTCACACAGTTGGGTACACCCTGAGATGAAGCTTCCAGAGCAAGAATCAGACAGCAACACTTGCTTTTCAGCAATATTCTATCTTCTGCAGCCCCTGCTGCTGATACCCAGGCAAACAGCGTCTGGAGTGGACCTCAAGGAAACTCCAACAGACCTGCAGCTGAGGGTCCTGGCTGTTAGAAGGAAAACTAACAAACAGAAAGGACATCCACACCAAAACCCCCTCAGCTCGTCACCATCATCAAAGACCAAAGGCAGATAAAACCACAAAGATAGGGAAAAAGCAGTGCAGAAAAGCTGGAAATTCAAAAAATCAGAGCGCATCTCCCCCTCCAAAGGAACACAGCTCATCACCAGCAATGGAACAAAGCTGGATGGAAAATGACTTTGACGAGTTGAGAGAAGGCTTCAGTCAATCAAACTTCTCAGAGCTAAAGGAGGAACTATGTAACTAGTGCAAAGAAATTAAAAACTTTGAAAAAAGAATGGATGAATGGATAACTAGAATAATCAATGCAAAGAAGACCTTAAAAGAACTGATAGAGATGAAAACCATGACACGAGAACTACATGACAAATGCACAAGCTTCAGTAACCGACTCGATCAACTGGAAGAAAGAGTATCAGTGATTGAAGATCAAATGAATGAAATGAAACAAGAAGAAAAGTGTAGAGGAAAAAGAGTAAAAAGAAATGAAAAAGCCTCCAAGAAATATGGTACTATGTGAAAAGACCAAATCTACGTCTGATTGGTGTGCCTGAAAGTGATGGGGAAAATGGAACCAAGTTTTAAAGCACTCAGCAGGATATCATCCAGGAGAACTTCCCCAGCCTAGTAAGGCAGGCCAACATTCAAATTCAGGAAATACAGAGAACTCCACAAAGATACTCCTCGAGAAGAGCAACTCCAAGACACATAATTGTCAGATTCACCAAAGTTGAAATGAAGGAAAAAATGTTAAGGGCAACCAGAGAGAAAGGTCGGGTTACCCACAAAGGGAAGCCCATCAGACTAACATTAGATCTCTCAGCAGAAACTGTACAAGCCAGAAGAGAGTGGGGACCAATATTCAACATTCTTAAAGAAAAGAATTTTCAAACCAGAATTTCATATCCAGCCAAACTAAGTTGCATAAGTGAAGGAGAAATAAAATCTTTTACAGACAAGCAAATGCTTAGAGATTTTGTCACCACCAGGCCTGCCCTACAAGAGATCCTGAAGGAAGCACTAAACATGGAAAGGAACAACCGGTACTAGCCATTGCAAAAACATGCCAAAATGTAAAGTTCATCGATGCTAGGAAGAAACTGCATCAACTAACGAGCAAAATAACCAGCTAATATCATAATGACAGGATCAAGTTCACACATAACAATATTAACCTTAAATGTAAATGGACTAAATGGTCCAATTAAAAGACACAGACTGGCAAACTGGATAAAGAGTCAAGACCCATCAGTCTGCTGTATTCAGGAGACTCATCTCACATGCAGAGACTCACATAGGCTCAAAATAAAGGGACGGAGGAAGATCTACCAAGCAAATGGAAAACAAAAAAGCAGGGGTTGCAATCCTAATCTCTGATAAAACAGACTTTAAACCATCAAAGATCAAAAGAGACAAAGAAGGCCATTACATAATGGTAAAGGGATCAATTCAACAGGAAGAGCTAACTATCCTAAATATACATGCACCCAATACAGGAGCACCCAGATTCATAAAGCAAGTCCTTAGAGACTTGCAAAGAGACTTAGACTCCCATACAATAATAATGGGAGACTTTAACACCCCACTGTCAACATTAGACAGATCAACGAGACAGAAAGTTAATAAGGATATCCAGGAATTGAACTCAACTCTGCACCAAGCAGACCTAATAGACTTCTACAGAACTCTCCGCCCCAAATCAACAGAATATACATTCTTCTCAGCACCACATTGCACTTATTCCAAAATTGACCACATAGTTGGAAGTAAAGCACTCCTCAGCAAACGTAAAAGAACAGAAATTATAACAAATTGTCTCTCAGACCACAGTGCAATCAAACTAGAACTCAGGACTAAGAAACTCAATCAAAATCACTCAACTACATGGAAACTGAACAACCTGCTCCTGAATGACTACTGGGTACCTAACAAAATGAAGGCAGAAATAAAGACGTTCTTTGAAACCAATGACAGCAAAGATACAACATACCAGAATCTCTGGGACACACTTAAAGCAGTGTGTAGAGGGAAATTTATAGCACTAAATACCCACAAGAGAAAGCAGGAAAGATCTAAAATTGACATCCTAACATCACAATTAAAAGAACTAGAGAAGCAAGAGCAAACACATTCAAAAGCTAGCAGAAGGCAAGAAATAACTAAGATCAGAGCAGAACTGAAGGAGATAGAGACACAAAAAACCCTCCCCAAAATCAATGAATCCAGGAGCTGTTTTTCTGAAAAGATCAACAAAATTGATAGACTGCTAGTAAGACCAATAAAGAAGAAAAGAGAGAAGAATCAAATAGATGCAATAAAAAATGATAAAGGGGATATCACCACTGACCCCACAGAAATACAAACTACCATCAGAGAATACTATAAACACCTCTATGCAAATAAACCAGAAAATCTAGAAGAAATGGATAATTTCCTGGACACTTACACTCTCCCAAGACTAAACCAGGAAGGAATTGAATCCCTGAATAGACCAATAACAGGCTCTGAAATTGAGGCAATAATTAATAGCCTACCAACCAAAAAAGTCCAGGACCAGACAGACTCACAGCTGAATTCTACCAGAGGTACAAGGAGGAACTGATACCATTCCTTCTGAAACTATTCCAATCAATAGAAAAAGAGGGAATCCTCCCTAACTCATTTTATGAGGCCAACATCATCCTGATACCAAAGCCTGGCAGAAACACAACAAAAAAAGAGAATTTTAGACCAATATCCCTGATGAACATTGATGCAAAAATCCTCAATAAAATACTGGCAAACCGAATCCAGCAGCACATCAAAAAGCTTATCCATCATGATCAAGTGGACTTCATCCCTGGGATGCAAGGCTGGTTCAACATATGCAAATCAATAAACATAATCCAGCATATAAACAGAACCAAAGACAAAAACCACATGATTATCTCAATAGATGCAGAAAAGGCCTTTGACAAAATTCAACAGACCTTCATACTAAAAACTCTCAATAAATTCGGTATTGATGGAATGTATCTCAAAATAATAAGGCTATTTATGACAAACCCACAGCCAATATCATACTGAATGGGCAAAAACTGGAAGCATTTCCTTTGAAAACTAGCACAAGACAGGGATGCCCTCTCTCACCACTCCTATTCAACATAGTGTTGGAAGTTCTGGCTAGGGCAATCAGGCAAGAGAAAGAAATAAAGGGTATTCAGTTAGGAAAAGAAGAAGTCAATTTGTCCCTGTTTGCAGATGACATGATTGTATATTTAGAAAACCCCATCATCTCAGCCCAAAATCCCCTTAAGCTGATAAGCAACTTCAGCAAAGTCTCAGGATACAAAATCAATGTGCAAAAATCACAAGCATTCTTACACACCAGTAACAGACAGAGCCAAATCATGAATGAACTCCCATTCACAATAGCTTCAAAGAGATACCTAGGAATCCAACTTACAAGGGATGTAAAGGACCTCTTCAAGGAGAACTACAAATCACTGCTCAGTGAAATAAAAGAGGACACAAACAAATGGAAGAACATACCATGCTCATGGATAGGAAGAATCAATACTGTGAAAACGGCCATACTGCCAAAAGTAATTTATAGATTCAATGCCATCCCCATTAAGCTACCGATGACTTTCTTCACAGAACTGGAAAAAACTGCTTTAAAGTTCATATGGAACCAAAAAAGACCCCACATTGCCAAGACAATCCTAAGCCAAAAGAACAAAGCTGGAGGCATCATGCTACCTGACTTCAAACTATACTACAAGGCTACAGTAACCAAAACGGCATGGTACTGGTACCAAAACAGAGATATAGACCAATGGAACAGAACAGAGCCCTCAGAAATAATACCACACATCTACAGCCATCTGACCTCTGACAAATCTGACAAAAACAAGAAATGGGGAAAGGATTCCCTATTTAATAAATGGTGCTGGGAAAATTGGCTAGCCATAAGTAGAAAGCTGAAACTGGATCCTTTCCTTACTCCTTACATGAAAATTAATTCAAGATGGATTAGAGACTTAAATGTTGGATCTAAAACCATAAAATCCCTAGAAGAAAACCTAGGTAATACCATTCAGGACATAGGCATGGGCAAGGACTTCATGTCTAAAACACCAAAAGCAATGGCAACAAAAGCCAAAATTGACAAATGGGATCTAATTAAACTAAAGAGCTTCTGCACAGCAAAAGAAACTACCATCAGAGTGAACAGGCAACCTACAGAATGGGAGATAATTTTTGCAATCTACTCATCTGACAAAGGGCTAATATCCAGAACCTACAAAGAACTCTAACAAGTTTATGAGAAAAAAAACAAATAACCCCATCAAAAAGTGGGCAAAGGATATGAACAGACACTTCTTAAAAGAAGACATTCATTCAGCCAACAGACACATGAAAAAATGCTCATCACTGGCCATCAGAGAAATGCAAATCAAAACCACAATGAGATACCATCTCACACCAGTTAGAATGGCAATCATTAAAAAATCAGGAAACAACAGGTGCTGGAGAAGATGTGGAGAAATAGGAGCACTTTTACACTGTTGGTGGGACTGTAAACTAGTTCAATCATTGTGGAAAACAGTGTGGCGATTCCTCAAGGATCTAGAACTAGAAATACCATTTGACCCAGCCATCCCATTGCTGGGTATATACCCAAAGGATTATAAATCATGCTGCTATAAAGACACATGCACACGTATGTTTACTGTGGCACTATTCACAATAGCAAAGACTTGGAATCAACCCAAATGTCCATCAGTGACAGACTGGATTAAGAAAATGTGGCACATATACGCCATGGAATACTATGCAGCCATAAAAAAGGATGAGTTCGTGTCCTTTGTAGGGACATGGATGCAGCTGGAAACCATCATTCTCAGCAAACTATTGCAAGAACAGAAAACCAAACACCACATGTTCTCACTCATAGATGGGAATTGATCAATGAGATCACTTGGACACAGGAAGGGGAACATCACACACCGGGTCCTATTGTGGGGAGTGGGGAAGGAGGGATAGCATTAGGAGATATACCTAATGTAAATGACGAGTTAATGGGTGCAGCACACCAACAAGGCACATGTATACATATGTAAGAAACTTGCACATTGTGCACATGTATCCTAGAACTTAAAGTATAATTTTAAAGAAAGAAAATAAAAATCGGCATTGCTTTAGCAATAATAAATTTAAAAAAAACACCAAAGTGATGGTCCATGAAATAAATCATTGATAAACTGGACTTAATTAAAACGAAAACTTCTGCTCTGTGGAACACTGTCAAGAGAATGAGAAAACAAGCCATAGATTGGGAGAAAATATTTGCAAAATGCATATTTAATAAAGCACTATTAACAAAAATATACAAAGAACTCTGAAAAGTTAATAATAAGAAAATGAACAAGAACTTAATAGCAAGAAAATGGATAACACAATTAAAAAATGGGAAAAAGACCTGAACAGACATTTCTTAGATGAAGACATACTGTGCCATAAATTTAAACAAATAAAAAAAGTTTAGAAAGAAGACATATAAATGGCCAAACAGTACATGAAAGAAAATGCTCAACATCACTAATCATCAGGAAAATGAAAATCAAAACTAAGCCGGGCACAGTGGCTCATGCCTATAATCCCAGGGCTTTGGGAGGCTGAGGTGGGCAGATCACCTGAGGTCAGGAGTTTGAGACTAGCCTGGCCAATATGGTGAAACCCTGTCTCTACTAAAAATACAAAAATTAGCCGGGGTAGTGGTGGTGCATGCTTGTAATCCCAGTTACTTGGGAGCCTGAGGCAGAAGAATAGCTTGAACCCGGGAGATGGAGGTTACAGTGAACCAACATCATGCCACTGCACTCCAGCCTGGGTGACAGAGTGAGACTCCATCTCAAAAAAATAAAGAAAATAAAGAAAAAAAAAGAAAATTAAAACATATGACAAAGGAATAAGCTGTGTGATATATGTGTAATTGACTGCAAATTAAGGGGAAAATTTGGCCAGAGACATAATAGGCAAGTCACAAAAGAAGTAAAAATAATCTGGCTGGGCACGG
>NW_022330906.1:0-6158 GCF_002776525.5 Piliocolobus tephrosceles | reverse complement strand
ATTGTATTAATACTCTGAGTCCTTTGCCTCTCCACACAAACTTTATTTATTTATTTATTTATTTATTTATTTATTTATTTATTTATGTGTTTATTTATTTTTGAGATGGAGTCTCACTCTGTCGCCCAGGCTGGAGTGCACTGGTGCAATCTCAGCTCACTGCTACCTCCACCTCCCAGGTTCAAGCAATTCTCTTGTCTCAGCCTCCTGAGTATCTGGGATTATAGGTGTGCACCACCACACTTGGCTAATTTTTTTATATTTTAGTAGAGATGCAGTTTCACCATGTAGGCCAGGCTGGTCTCGAATTCCTAACCTCAAGTGATCTGCCTGCCTTGGCCTCCCAATTGGTGGGATTACAGGTGTGAGCCACCATGCCCGGCCTCCACATAAACTTTATAATTTATTTGTTAATATCCACAAAATTACTTACTGGGATTTTAATTGGGATTGTATGGAATCTGTACATCAAGTTGGGAAGAACTGACATCTTAATAATATTGAGTCTTCCTGTCCATGAACAAGAAATATCTCTTAATATTTTTAGTTTTTAAAAAATTATTTCTTGAGAGTTTTATAGTTTTCATCATATAGGTCATATACATATTTTGTTAGCTTTATACCTAAGTATTTCATTTTTGAGGGATGCTAAAGTAAATGTTAATATATCTTTAATTTCAGATTCCACTTGTCCGTTGCTGGTATATAGAAGAGCAATTGACTTTTGTATGTTAATGTTGTATCCTGCAACCTTGCAGTAATCACCTGTATTAGTCAATTCTCACACGGCTATAAAGAAATACTTGAGACTAGGTAATTTATAAAGAAGAGGTTTCATTAGCTCACAGTTCTGCAGGCTGTATAGAAAGCATGGTGGCATCTGCTTCTGGGGAGGCCTCAGGGAGCTTTTACTCATGGCAGAAGGCAAAGTGGGAGTAGGCATCTCACATGGCAGATGCAGGACCAAGAGGGGAGTGTGCGACACACTTTTAAACAACCAGATCTTGTGAGAACTCACTCACTATACAGTACCAAGGCAGGGGGGATGGTGCTAAACCATTCATGAAGGATCTACCCCATGATCCAATCACCTCCCATCAGGCCCCACTGTTGTAATTCCCAACACTGGGAATTACAGTTCAACAAGAGGTTTGGTGGGGACACTGCATCACCTTTTAGTTTTAGGAGGGCTTTTTTTGTCCTTTTTTTTTTTTTAACATAAATGATCATGTCATCTGCAAATAAAGAATTTTATTTATTCCTTCCAAATCTATATACTTTAATTTCTTTTTCTTGTCATATCACAGTAGCTAAGACTTCCAGTACAATGTAGAAAAGCAGTGTTGACAGGGAACATTCTTGCTCCTGATGTGAGCAGGAAATCTAGTTTCTCACCATTATATACAATATTAGTTGTTGGTTGGTTTTTGTTTTTTTGTAGATATTCTTTATCAAGTTGAGGAAGTTTCTCCTCTATTCTTAGATTACTCGGGATTTTAAATTATGAATGGGTTTTGGATTTTGTCAAATGCTTTTCCTGCACCTATTGATATAACGTGACTTTTCTTCCTTAGCCTGTTGATGTGATGGATTATATTAATTGGCTTTCTAATTTTAAACCAGTATTGCATACTTGGAATAAATTGCACTTGGTCATGGTGTATTTCCTTCTGTTTTGTTTGTTTGTTTTATATATAATTTATTTTTAAAAAATAGTTTTAGATTTATAGAAAAATTGAGACGATAGTACAAATAGTTCCCAGAGTGATGATCAGGGAGACATAAACTGGACATGGGTTGAACAACAGCCACAAATCTGCCAATATAAACTCTTTGTTTATATCTTCGGCACCCAGTTTTCCCTATCATTAACATTTTACATTGATATGGTACATTTATTACAATTGATGAACAAATATTTATTATTATCTAATGTCATAGTTTATTCAGATAGTTTAGTTTTTATCTATTTTTTTTTTTTTTTAGTTTATATTTATGTCTCATTTAACACACTGTTTTGGTTCCAGCAGGTCATCCAGGCTATCACATTACATTTAGCTGTTATGACTCCTTATGCTTCTCTTGACTGTGACAGTTTCTCAAACTTTCCTTGTTTTTGATGGCCTTGACAGTTTTGAGGAGTACTGGTGTAATGAGAATGCCACAGCAATGGTTGCTACCTAGGCATTACAAGTAGAACATCCAAAAGATTGAAGCCAGTGGCTAGAGAGAAGAACTTAGAAGTCTGGTATGCAACAAGATCTTCAAAACCAAAACCAAACAAACAAAAGTGAACTTAGAGGCATCTCCCACACCCAGCAGACTGGGCTCCCTGCTTTCCTGTGGCTTCTTTTAAATGAACCTTTCAGACATTTGCACATGAACTTCAAGTGGCTGGAGGATGAAGGACTTCCCTCCTAACTGTGCTCTCCCTGTCCAAGATCTATTTGTAATAAAGCTTTGAACATATTACATATCGTGGTGGTGTATTGAATTTTCACCTTCCACCAGAAGAACCAGGGGATACCCCAGGTCAGGTTTCCCCTGGGATGCTGGGACCACACAAGGTTAGGCTCCCAGCATCAGAGTGATAATCAGGCAGACACGAGTGAAGATCAGGCAGACATAAGCTGGACGTGAGTCAGACAAGAGCCACTGAGCTATCTGCCAGTATAAACAAGTTTTCAGTGCAAGGAACCTCCCTGGCCACGGGTCAGACACTAGGTATTAGGTTGTCTTCCAGGTGATAGAAATATCCCATGAAAGGATACCATAGGCCAGTCATGGTGGCTCACACCTGCAATCCCAACACTTTGGGGGCTGAGGTGAGTGGATCACCTGAGGTCGGGAGTTCAAGACCAGCCTGACCAACATGGAGAAACCCTGTCTCTACTAAAAATACAAAATTAGCCAAGTGTGGTGGTGCATGCCTGTAATCCCAGCTACTCAGGAGGCTGAGGCAGGAGAATTGCTAGAACCTGGGAACCTGGGAGGTGGAGGTTGCAGTGAGCCGAGATCACACCACTGCACTCCAGTCTGGGCAAGGCAAAAAGAGCAAAACTCCATCTCAAAAAAAAAAAAAAAAAAAAAAGGGATACCATAAACACCCACATCCAGCTCCTCTTCATTTTCTGTTAGGGCAGGGTTGCTAGCTGCTATGGTACTGGAACCCCAGTTTAGCTGGGGGCTCTCAGAGCAATGGCTGAAGTATGTTGTAGAATATAATTTTATTAGAATTTATGTGACTTTTTTCATTATAAGACTGAAATGATGGGTTTTGGGGAGAAGACCACAGAAGTAAAGTACCATTTTTGTCACCTTATATCAAGGATACATACTATCGACATCGTATCAACATCATTTATCCCTGTTGATGTTGACCTTGAGGTAGTGTGGTGAGTTTTCTCCATTGTAAAGTGACTCTTTCCCCTCCCTCCTTTCCATGCTGTATTCTTTAGAAGGAAGTCTTCATGTGCACCCCACAGTTAAGGAGTGGGAAGTTATGCTTCCTTTCCTTGAGGGAAGAGTAGCATCATAAAATATTTAGAATTTTTCTACACAGGACTTTTGTTTCTTCTACCCCATTAACTTGTTTATTCAATAATTAATTTATATCAGCATGGATTCATGGATACTTCTTTTATACTTTGGACTATGGTTAAATATTATTTTATTTATTTTGTTACTCTATTCCAATCTTGGCCACTGGGGAGCTCTTTCGGTTGGCTCCTGTGTCTCTCTGACATGTTGCCACCAATGTGGATTTTTATGTCAGGCACTTCCTAACTTTCTGGCACTACAAGATGCTCTAGGCTCATCTTTTATATTTCTAGCTCCAGTCCTAGAGTCAGCCATTTCTCCAAGAAATCTTGGCTCCTTTTATTGGAGAATTGTCGTAGAAATCAAGATCTGGGCCAGGCACAATGGCTCACGCCTGTAATTCCAGCACTTTGGGAGGTAATGTGGATAGATCACCTGAGGTCGGGAGTTCGAGACCAGCCTGGCCAACATGGTGAAACCCCATCTCTACTAAAAATACAAGAATTAGGTGGGTGTGGTGGCACACATCTGTAATCCCAGCTACTTAGAAGGCTGAGGCACAAGAATCACTTGATCCTGGGAGGTGGAGGCTGCGTTGAGCCGAGATCATGCCACTGCACTCCAGCCTGGGAAACAGAGCGAGACTCCATTAAAAAAAAAAAAAGAAAGAAATCAAGATCTGGGTGCCAGGTGTGTTTGTTGCTATTGAGGTGTTGATTTGTTTAGGCTCTCTCTGCTGACACAGTGAGGAAATATATGTGTGTATACTAGCCCATGTATGTAAATGTATTTATAAATATTTCTCTAAGTAATCATGACTTCATTTGATGTTTCCAAATCTATTACTATGTAGATTATTCTAGCTTCCTTCCCTTGCTTATCCCACCCAGTGAGAACCCTGGCACCCACCATCTGCCATCCGTTAGCCTAACTGTCCAACTTTAGCATACATGTATAGTGGTGTAAGAATTGTTCACCCTCATGCCTGTGGGAAACGACATTATCAAGTAGAGTACAGTGCTTATGTGCAGCGTCCTTTGCCTTCAGTCTTCCAGGCAACACTCATTTCCAAGGTTACTTAGGTTAGCACCTTTTCTTTCCACTCCCTTCAGTGAGGTTGTTTTATACACTTGTAATACAGTTAGATGTTTTTGTCATAGTCTGCATTCTTTCCTGAGAGCCTCCAACCTCCTAAATGACCTTTTAAAATTTTACATACGTTAACATTTATCTTTTATTCTGTAAAGTACTATGGATTTTGAGAATTGCATAATGTCAAGTATCCACCATTATAGCATCATACAGAATATAGTACTTAAAAAATAGATTTATTGTCCTAAAAATTCCTTTGCTTCACCTTTTTAACTTTCTTCCTTCCCCTCAAGCACCTGACAACAACTGACATTTTCCACGTTATATAGCATATATCAATAATTATTATATAACGTGGTAGATCACCTTTCAGACTAGCTTCTTTCATTTATCAATATGCACTTAAGGTGTCTCCATGCCTTTCTGTGGCTTGACAGCTAATTTATTTTTATTACTGAATAATATTCCATTGTATGGATGTACCAAAGTTTGCTTATTCATTCACCTGTTGCAGGTTATCTTTGTTGCTTCTAATTTTTGGTGATTGTGAATAAAGCTGCTATGAAAATTCACATGTAGGTTTTTGTGTAGACATAAAGTTTTCTTTTTTTTTTTTTTTTTGAGATGGAGCCTTGCTCTGTCGCCCGGGCTGGAGTGCAGTGGCTGGATCTCAGCTCACTGCAAGCTCCGCCTCCCGGGTTTACACCATTCTCCTGCCTCACCCTCCGGAGTAGCTGGGACTACAGGCGCCCACCACCTCGCCCGGCTAGTTTTTTTTTTTTTTTTTTTTGCATTTTTAGTAGAGACGGGGTTTCACCATGTTAGCCAGGATGGTCTCGATCTCCTGACCTCGTGATCCGCCCGTCTCAGCCTTCCAAAGTGCTGAGATTACAGGCTTGAGCCACCGCGCCCGGCTAAAGTTTTCAAATCAGTTGGGAAAATCATTAGGAGTGTGATAGCCTGATCATATGGTAAGACTATGTTCAGCTTTGTGAGAAACTGCCAAACTATCTTCCAAAGTGGGGGTACTATGCTGCATTCCCACCATTAGTGGGTGAGAGTTCCTACTGATCTGCATGCTCATCAGCATTTGGTTTTGTCAGGTTGTTGGATTTTAGCCATTCGAATAGGTGTGTTATTGTTTTAATTTTTAATTCTCTAATGATGAATTATGCAATTATGTATATCAAATATACATATGGAAATGTACATTTGACAAATATGCACCTCCATATGTATATTTGATATCTGTATATCTTTTCTGATGACTTGTCTGTTCTGGCCTTTTGTTCATTTTTAATTTGGGTTGTTTTCTTATTAAATTTTAACAATTTTTTGTATAGTTTGAATATAAGTCCTTTATCAGATATGCATTTTGCAAAGATTTTTCTCCCATTCCACGGACTGTCTTTATATTATGTTAACAATATCTTTTGTTGGCAGAAAATTTTATCTAAATAATGTCCAACGTTAATTTTTCTTTCATGAATCATGCTTTTGGAGTGGTATCTAAAAGCATCATCAAA
>NW_022330905.1:0-6158 GCF_002776525.5 Piliocolobus tephrosceles | reverse complement strand
TTTGATGATGCTTTTAGATACCACTCCAAAAGCATGATTCATGAAAGAAAAATTAACGTTGGACATTATTTAGATAAAATTTTCTGCCAACAAAAGATATTGTTAACATAATATAAAGACAGTCCGTGGAATGGGAGAAAAATCTTTGCAAAATGCATATCTGATAAAGGACTTATATTCAAACTATACAAAAAATTGTTAAAATTTAATAAGAAAACAACCCAAATTAAAAATGAACAAAAGGCCAGAACAGACAAGTCATCAGAAAAGATATACAGATATCAAATATACATATGGAGGTGCATATTTGTCAAATGTACATTTCCATATGTATATTTGATATACATAATTGCATAATTCATCATTAGAGAATTAAAAATTAAAACAATAACACACCTATTCGAATGGCTAAAATCCAACAACCTGACAAAACCAAATGCTGATGAGCATGCAGATCAGTAGGAACTCTCACCCACTAATGGTGGGAATGCAGCATAGTACCCCCACTTTGGAAGATAGTTTGGCAGTTTCTCACAAAGCTGAACATAGTCTTACCATATGATCAGGCTATCACACTCCTAATGATTTTCCCAACTGATTTGAAAACTTTAGCCGGGCGCGGTGGCTCAAGCCTGTAATCTCAGCACTTTGGAAGGCTGAGACGGGCGGATCACGAGGTCAGGAGATCGAGACCATCCTGGCTAACATGGTGAAACCCCGTCTCTACTAAAAATGCAAAAAAAAAAAAAAAAAAAACTAGCCGGGCGAGGTGGTGGGCGCCTGTAGTCCCAGCTACTCCGGAGGGTGAGGCAGGAGAATGGTGTAAACCCGGGAGGCGGAGCTTGCAGTGAGCTGAGATCCAGCCACTGCACTCCAGCCCGGGCGACAGAGCAAGGCTCCATCTCAAAAAAAAAAAAAAAAAGAAAACTTTATGTCTACACAAAAACCTACATGTGAATTTTCATAGCAGCTTTATTCACAATCACCAAAAATTAGAAGCAACAAAGATAACCTGCAACAGGTGAATGAATAAGCAAACTTTGGTACATCCATACAATGGAATATTATTCAGTAATAAAAATAAATTAGCTGTCAAGCCACAGAAAGGCATGGAGACACCTTAAGTGCATATTGATAAATGAAAGAAGCTAGTCTGAAAGGTGATCTACCACGTTATATAATAATTATTGATATATGCTATATAACGTGGAAAATGTCAGTTGTTGTCAGGTGCTTGAGGGGAAGGAAGAAAGTTAAAAAGGTGAAGCAAAGGAATTTTTAGGACAATAAATCTATTTTTTAAGTACTATATTCTGTATGATGCTATAATGGTGGATACTTGACATTATGCAATTCTCAAAATCCATAGTACTTTACAGAATAAAAGATAAATGTTAACGTATGTAAAATTTTAAAAGGTCATTTAGGAGGTTGGAGGCTCTCAGGAAAGAATGCAGACTATGACAAAAACATCTAACTGTATTACAAGTGTATAAAACAACCTCACTGAAGGGAGTGGAAAGAAAAGGTGCTAACCTAAGTAACCTTGGAAATGAGTGTTGCCTGGAAGACTGAAGGCAAAGGACGCTGCACATAAGCACTGTACTCTACTTGATAATGTCGTTTCCCACAGGCATGAGGGTGAACAATTCTTACACCACTATACATGTATGCTAAAGTTGGACAGTTAGGCTAACGGATGGCAGATGGTGGGTGCCAGGGTTCTCACTGGGTGGGATAAGCAAGGGAAGGAAGCTAGAATAATCTACATAGTAATAGATTTGGAAACATCAAATGAAGTCATGATTACTTAGAGAAATATTTATAAATACATTTACATACATGGGCTAGTATACACACATATATTTCCTCACTGTGTCAGCAGAGAGAGCCTAAACAAATCAACACCTCAATAGCAACAAACACACCTGGCACCCAGATCTTGATTTCTTTCTTTTTTTTTTTTTAATGGAGTCTCGCTCTGTTTCCCAGGCTGGAGTGCAGTGGCATGATCTCGGCTCAACGCAGCCTCCACCTCCCAGGATCAAGTGATTCTTGTGCCTCAGCCTTCTAAGTAGCTGGGATTACAGATGTGTGCCACCACACCCACCTAATTCTTGTATTTTTAGTAGAGATGGGGTTTCACCATGTTGGCCAGGCTGGTCTCGAACTCCCGACCTCAGGTGATCTATCCACATTACCTCCCAAAGTGCTGGAATTACAGGCGTGAGCCATTGTGCCTGGCCCAGATCTTGATTTCTACGACAATTCTCCAATAAAAGGAGCCAAGATTTCTTGGAGAAATGGCTGACTCTAGGACTGGAGCTAGAAATATAAAAGATGAGCCTAGAGCATCTTGTAGTGCCAGAAAGTTAGGAAGTGCCTGACATAAAAATCCACATTGGTGGCAACATGTCAGAGAGACACAGGAGCCAACCGAAAGAGCTCCCCAGTGGCCAAGATTGGAATAGAGTAACAAAATAAATAAAATAATATTTAACCATAGTCCAAAGTATAAAAGAAGTATCCATGAATCCATGCTGATATAAATTAATTATTGAATAAACAAGTTAATGGGGTAGAAGAAACAAAAGTCCTGTGTAGAAAAATTCTAAATATTTTATGATGCTACTCTTCCCTCAAGGAAAGGAAGCATAACTTCCCACTCCTTAACTGTGGGGTGCACATGAAGACTTCCTTCTAAAGAATACAGCATGGAAAGGAGGGAGGGGAAAGAGTCACTTTACAATGGAGAAAACTCACCACACTACCTCAAGGTCAACATCAACAGGGATAAATGATGTTGATACGATGTCGATAGTATGTATCCTTGATATAAGGTGACAAAAATGGTACTTTACTTCTGTGGTCTTCTCCCCAAAACCCATCATTTCAGTCTTATAATGAAAAAAGTCACATAAATTCTAATAAAATTATATTCTACAACATACTTCAGCCATTGCTCTGAGAGCCCCCAGCTAAACTGGGGTTCCAGTACCATAGCAGCTAGCAACCCTGCCCTAACAGAAAATGAAGAGGAGCTGGATGTGGGTGTTTATGGTATCCCTTTTTTTTTTTTTTTTTTTTTTGAGATGGAGTTTTGCTCTTTTTGCCTTGCCCAGACTGGAGTGCAGTGGTGTGATCTCGGCTCACTGCAACCTCCACCTCCCAGGTTCCCAGGTTCTAGCAATTCTCCTGCCTCAGCCTCCTGAGTAGCTGGGATTACAGGCATGCACCACCACACTTGGCTAATTTTGTATTTTTAGTAGAGACAGGGTTTCTCCATGTTGGTCAGGCTGGTCTTGAACTCCCGACCTCAGGTGATCCACTCACCTCAGCCCCCAAAGTGTTGGGATTGCAGGTGTGAGCCACCATGACTGGCCTATGGTATCCTTTCATGGGATATTTCTATCACCTGGAAGACAACCTAATACCTAGTGTCTGACCCGTGGCCAGGGAGGTTCCTTGCACTGAAAACTTGTTTATACTGGCAGATAGCTCAGTGGCTCTTGTCTGACTCACGTCCAGCTTATGTCTGCCTGATCTTCACTCGTGTCTGCCTGATTATCACTCTGATGCTGGGAGCCTAACCTTGTGTGGTCCCAGCATCCCAGGGGAAACCTGACCTGGGGTATCCCCTGGTTCTTCTGGTGGAAGGTGAAAATTCAATACACCACCACGATATGTAATATGTTCAAAGCTTTATTACAAATAGATCTTGGACAGGGAGAGCACAGTTAGGAGGGAAGTCCTTCATCCTCCAGCCACTTGAAGTTCATGTGCAAATGTCTGAAAGGTTCATTTAAAAGAAGCCACAGGAAAGCAGGGAGCCCAGTCTGCTGGGTGTGGGAGATGCCTCTAAGTTCACTTTTGTTTGTTTGGTTTTGGTTTTGAAGATCTTGTTGCATACCAGACTTCTAAGTTCTTCTCTCTAGCCACTGGCTTCAATCTTTTGGATGTTCTACTTGTAATGCCTAGGTAGCAACCATTGCTGTGGCATTCTCATTACACCAGTACTCCTCAAAACTGTCAAGGCCATCAAAAACAAGGAAAGTTTGAGAAACTGTCACAGTCAAGAGAAGCATAAGGAGTCATAACAGCTAAATGTAATGTGATAGCCTGGATGACCTGCTGGAACCAAAACAGTGTGTTAAATGAGACATAAATATAAACTAAAAAAAAAAAAAAATAGATAAAAACTAAACTATCTGAATAAACTATGACATTAGATAATAATAAATATTTGTTCATCAATTGTAATAAATGTACCATATCAATGTAAAATGTTAATGATAGGGAAAACTGGGTGCCGAAGATATAAACAAAGAGTTTATATTGGCAGATTTGTGGCTGTTGTTCAACCCATGTCCAGTTTATGTCTCCCTGATCATCACTCTGGGAACTATTTGTACTATCGTCTCAATTTTTCTATAAATCTAAAACTATTTTTTAAAAATAAATTATATATAAAACAAACAAACAAAACAGAAGGAAATACACCATGACCAAGTGCAATTTATTCCAAGTATGCAATACTGGTTTAAAATTAGAAAGCCAATTAATATAATCCATCACATCAACAGGCTAAGGAAGAAAAGTCACGTTATATCAATAGGTGCAGGAAAAGCATTTGACAAAATCCAAAACCCATTCATAATTTAAAATCCCGAGTAATCTAAGAATAGAGGAGAAACTTCCTCAACTTGATAAAGAATATCTACAAAAAAACAAAAACCAACCAACAACTAATATTGTATATAATGGTGAGAAACTAGATTTCCTGCTCACATCAGGAGCAAGAATGTTCCCTGTCAACACTGCTTTTCTACATTGTACTGGAAGTCTTAGCTACTGTGATATGACAAGAAAAAGAAATTAAAGTATATAGATTTGGAAGGAATAAATAAAATTCTTTATTTGCAGATGACATGATCATTTATGTTAAAAAAAAAAAAAGGACAAAAAAAGCCCTCCTAAAACTAAAAGGTGATGCAGTGTCCCCACCAAACCTCTTGTTGAACTGTAATTCCCAGTGTTGGGAATTACAACAGTGGGGCCTGATGGGAGGTGATTGGATCATGGGGTAGATCCTTCATGAATGGTTTAGCACCATCCCCCCTGCCTTGGTACTGTATAGTGAGTGAGTTCTCACAAGATCTGGTTGTTTAAAAGTGTGTCGCACACTCCCCTCTTGGTCCTGCATCTGCCATGTGAGATGCCTACTCCCACTTTGCCTTCTGCCATGAGTAAAAGCTCCCTGAGGCCTCCCCAGAAGCAGATGCCACCATGCTTTCTATACAGCCTGCAGAACTGTGAGCTAATGAAACCTCTTCTTTATAAATTACCTAGTCTCAAGTATTTCTTTATAGCCGTGTGAGAATTGACTAATACAGGTGATTACTGCAAGGTTGCAGGATACAACATTAACATACAAAAGTCAATTGCTCTTCTATATACCAGCAACGGACAAGTGGAATCTGAAATTAAAGATATATTAACATTTACTTTAGCATCCCTCAAAAATGAAATACTTAGGTATAAAGCTAACAAAATATGTATATGACCTATATGATGAAAACTATAAAACTCTCAAGAAATAATTTTTTAAAAACTAAAAATATTAAGAGATATTTCTTGTTCATGGACAGGAAGACTCAATATTATTAAGATGTCAGTTCTTCCCAACTTGATGTACAGATTCCATACAATCCCAATTAAAATCCCAGTAAGTAATTTTGTGGATATTAACAAATAAATTATAAAGTTTATGTGGAGGCCGGGCATGGTGGCTCACACCTGTAATCCCACCAATTGGGAGGCCAAGGCAGGCAGATCACTTGAGGTTAGGAATTCGAGACCAGCCTGGCCTACATGGTGAAACTGCATCTCTACTAAAATATAAAAAAATTAGCCAAGTGTGGTGGTGCACACCTATAATCCCAGATACTCAGGAGGCTGAGACAAGAGAATTGCTTGAACCTGGGAGGTGGAGGTAGCAGTGAGCTGAGATTGCACCAGTGCACTCCAGCCTGGGCGACAGAGTGAGACTCCATCTCAAAAATAAATAAACACATAAATAAATAAATAAATAAATAAATAAATAAATAAATAAATAAAGTTTGTGTGGAGAGGCAAAGGACTCAGAGTATTAATACAAT
>NW_022330904.1:0-6172 GCF_002776525.5 Piliocolobus tephrosceles | reverse complement strand
ATTGTATTAATACTCTGAGTCCTTTGCCTCTCCACACAAACTTTATTTATTTATTTATTTATTTATTTATTTATTTATTTATTTATGTGTTTATTTATTTTTGAGATGGAGTCTCACTCTGTCGCCCAGGCTGGAGTGCACTGGTGCAATCTCAGCTCACTGCTACCTCCACCTCCCAGGTTCAAGCAATTCTCTTGTCTCAGCCTCCTGAGTATCTGGGATTATAGGTGTGCACCACCACACTTGGCTAATTTTTTTATATTTTAGTAGAGATGCAGTTTCACCATGTAGGCCAGGCTGGTCTCGAATTCCTAACCTCAAGTGATCTGCCTGCCTTGGCCTCCCAATTGGTGGGATTACAGGCGTGAGCCACCATGCCCGGCCTCCACATAAACTTTATAATTTATTTGTTAATATCCACAAAATTACTTACTGGGATTTTAATTGGGATTGTATGGAATCTGTACATCAAGTTGGGAAGAACTGACATCTTAATAATATTGAGTCTTCCTGTCCATGAACAAGAAATATCTCTCAATATTTTTAGTTTATAAAAAATTATTTCATGAGAGTTTTATAGTTTTCATCATATAGGTCATATACATATTTTGTTAGCTTTATACCTAAGTATTTCATTTTTGAGGGATGCTAAAGTAAATGTTAATATATCTTTAATTTCAGATTCCACTTGTCCATTGCTGGTATATAGAAGAGCAATTGACTTTTGTATGTTAATGTTGTATCCTGCAACCTTGCAGTAATCACCTGTATTAGTCAATTTTCACACGGCTATAAAGAAATACTTGAGACTGGGTAATTTATAAAGAAGAGGTTTCATTAGCTCACAGTTCTGCAGGCTGTATAGAAAGCATGGTGGCATCTGCTTCTGGGGAGGCCTCAGGGAGCTTTTACTCATGGCAGAAGGCAAAGTGGGAGTAGGCATCTCACATGGCAGATGCAGGACCAAGAGGGGAGTGTGCGACACACTTTTAAACAACCAGATCTTGTGAGAACTCACTCACTATACAGTACCAAGGCAGGGGGGATGGTGCTAAACCATTCATGAAGGATCTACCCCATGATCCAATCACCTCCCATCAGGCCCCACTGTTGTAATTCCCAACACTGGGAATTACAGTTCAACAAGAGGTTTGGTGGGGACACTGCATCACCTTTTAGTTTTAGGAGGGCTTTTTTTGTCCTTTTTTTTTTTTTTAACATAAATGATCATGTCATCTGCAAATAAAGAATTTTATTTATTCCTTCCAAATCTATATACTTTAATTTCTTTTTCTTGTCATATCACAGTAGCTAAGACTTCCAGTACAATGTAGAAAAGCAGTGTTGACAGGAAACATTCTTGCTCCTGATGTGAGCAGGAAATCTAGTTTCTCACCATTATATACAATATTAGTTGTTGGTTGGTTTTTGTTTTTTTGTAGATATTCTTTATCAAGTTGAGGAAGTTTCTCCTCTATTCTTAGATTACTCGGGATTTTAAATTATGAATGGGTTTTGGATTTTGTCAAATGCTTTTCCTGCACCTATTGATATAACGTGACTTTTCTTCCTTAGCCTGTTGATGTGATGGATTATATTAATTGGCTTTCTAATTTTAAACCAGTATTGCATACTTGGAATAAATTGCACTTGGTCATGGTGTATTTCCTTCTGTTTTGTTTGTTTGTTTTATATATAATTTATTTTTAAAAAATAGTTTTAGATTTATAGAAAAATTGAGACGATAGTACAAATAGTTCCCAGAGTGATGATCAGGGAGACATAAACTGGACATGGGTTGAACAACAGCCACAAATCTGCCAATATAAACTCTTTGTTTATATCTTCGGCACCCAGTTTTCCCTATCATTAACATTTTACATTGATATGGTACATTTATTACAATTGATGAACAAATATTTATTATTATCTAATGTCATAGTTTATTCAGATAGTTTAGTTTTTATCTATTTTTTTTTTTTTTTAGTTTATATTTATGTCTCATTTAACACACTGTTTTGGTTCCAGCAGGTCATCCAGGCTATCACATTACATTTAGCTGTTATGACTCCTTATGCTTCTCTTGACTGTGACAGTTTCTCAAACTTTCCTTGTTTTTGATGGCCTTGACAGTTTTGAGGAGTACTGGTGTAATGAGAATGCCACAGCAATGGTTGCTACCTAGGCATTAGAAGTAGAACATCCAAAAGATTGAAGCCAGTGGCTAGAGAGAAGAACTTAGAAGTCTGGTATGCAACAAGATCTTCAAAACCAAAACCAAACAAACAAAAGTGAACTTAGAGGCATCTCCCACACCCAGCAGACTGGGCTCCCTGCTTTCCTGTGGCTTCTTTTAAATGAACCTTTCAGACATTTGCACATGAACTTCAAGTGGCTGGAGGATGAAGGACTTCCCTCCTAACTGTGCTCTCCCTGTCCAAGATCTATTTGTAATAAAGCTTTGAACATATTACATATCGTGGTGGTGTATTGAATTTTCACCTTCCACCAGAAGAACCAGGGGATACCCCAGGTCAGGTTTCCCCTGGGATGCTGGGACCACACAAGGTTAGGCTCCCAGCATCAGAGTGATAATCAGGCAGACACGAGTGAAGATCAGGCAGACATAAGCTGGACGTGAGTCAGACAAGGGCCACTGAGCTATCTGCCAGTATAAACAAGTTTTCAGTGCAAGGAACCTCCCTGGCCACAGGTCAGACACTAGGTATTAGGTTGTCTTCCAGGTGATAGAAATATCCCATGAAAGGATACCATAGGCCAGTCATGGTGGCTCACACCTGCAATCCCAACACTTTGGGGGCTGAGGTGAGCCGATCACCTGAGGTCGGGAGTTCAAGACCAGCCTGACCAACATGGAGAAACCCTGTCTCTACTAAAAATACAAAATTAGCCAAGTGTGGTGGTGCATGCCTGTAATCCCAGCTACTCAGGAGACTGAGGCAGGAGAATTGCTAGAACCTGGGAACCTGGGAGGTGGAGGTTGCAGTGAGCCGAGATCACACCACTGCACTCCAGTCTGGGCAAGGCAAAAAGAGCAAAACTCCATCTCAAAAAAAAAAAAAAAAAAAAAAAAAAGAAGGGATACCATAAACACCCACATCCAGCTCCTCTTCATTTTCTGTTAGGGCAGGGTTGCTAGCTGCTATGGTACTGGAACCCCAGTTTAGCTGGGGGCTCTCAGAGCAATGGCTGAAGTATGTTGTAGAATATAATTTTATTAGAATTTATGTGACTTTTTTCATTATAAGACTGAAATGATGGGTTTTGGGGAGAAGACCACAGAAGTAAAGTACCATTTTTGTCACCTTATGTCAAGGATACATACTATCGACATCGTATCAACATCATTTATCCCTGTTGATGTTGACCTTGAGGTAGTGTGGTGAGTTTTCTCCACTGTAAAGTGACTCTTTCCCCTCCCTCCTTTCCATGCTGTATTCTTTAGAAGGAAGTCTTCATGTGCACCCCACAGTTAAGGAGTGGGAAGTTATGCTTCCTTTCCTTGAGGGAAGAGTAGCATCATAAAATATTTAGAATTTTTCTACACAGGACTTTTGTTTCTTCTACCCCATTAACTTGTTTATTCAATAATTAATTTATATCAGCATGGATTCATGGATACTTCTTTTATACTTTGGACTATGGTTAAATATTATTTTATTTATTTTGTTACTCTATTCCAATCTTGGCCACTGGGGAGCTCTTTCGGTTGGCTCCTGTGTCTCTCTGACATGTTGCCACCAATGTGGATTTTTATGTCAGGCACTTCCTAACTTTCTGGCACTACAAGATGCTCTAGGCTCATCTTTTATATTTCTAGCTCCAGTCCTAGAGTCAGCCATTTCTCCAAGAAATCTTGGCTCCTTTTATTGGAGAATTGTCGTAGAAATCAAGATCTGGGCCAGGCACAATGGCTCACGCCTGTAATTCCAGCACTTTGGGAGGTAATGTGGATAGATCACCTGAGGTCGGGAGTTCGAGACCAGCCTGGCCAACATGGTGAAACCCCATCTCTACTAAAAATACAAAAATTAGCCGGGTGTGGTGGCACACATCTGTAATCCCAGCTACTTAGAAGGCTGAGGCACAAGAATCACTTGATCCTGGGAGGTGGAGGCTGCGTTGAGCCGAGATCATGCCACTGCACTCCAGCCTGGGAAACAGAGCGAGACTCCATTAAAAAAAAAAAAAGAAAGAACTCAAGATCTGGGTGCCAGGTGTGTTTGTTGCTATTGAGGTGTTGATTTGTTTAGGCTCTCTCTGCTGACACAGTGAGGAAATATATGTGTGTATACTAGCCCATGTATGTAAATGTATTTATAAATATTTCTCTAAGTAATCATGACTTCATTTGATGTTTCCAAATCTACTACTATGTAGATTATTCTAGCTTCCTTCCCTTGCTTATCCCACCCAGTGAGAACCCTGGCACCCACCATCTGCCATCCGTTAGCCTAACTGTCCAACTTTAGCATACATGTATAGTGGTGTAAGAATTGTTCACCCTCATGCCTGTGGGAAATGACATTATCAAGTAGAGTACAGTGCTTATGTGCAGCGTCCTTTGCCTTCAGTCTTCCAGGCAACACTCATTTCCAAGGTTACTTAGGTTAGCACCTTTTCTTTCCACTCCCTTCAGTGAGGTTGTTTTATACACTTCAAATACAGTTAGATGTTTTTGTCATAGTCTGCATTCTTTCCTGAGAGCCTCCAACCTCCTAAATGACTTTTTAAAATTTTGCATACATTAACATTTATCTTTTATTCTGTAAAGTACTTTGGATTTTGAGAATTGCATAATGTCAAGTATCCACCATTATAGCATCATACAGAATATAGTACTTAAAAAATAGACTTATTGTCCTAAAAATTCCTTTGCTTCACCTTTTTAACTTTCTTCCTTCCCCTCAAACCCCTGACAACAACTGACATTTTCCATGTTATATAATAATTATTGATATATGCTATATAACAACTGTATAGTATATCACCTTTCAGACTAGCTTCTTTCATTTATCAATATGCACTTAAGGTGTCTCCATGCCTTTCTGTGGCATGACAGCTAATTTATTTTTATTACTGAATAATATTCCATTGTATGGATGTACCAAAGTTTGCTTATTCATTCACCTGTTGCAGGTTATCTTTGTTGCTTCTAATTTTTGGTGATTGTGAATAAAGCTGCTATGAAAATTCACATGTAGGTTTTTGTGTAGACATAAAGTTTTCTTTTTTTTTTTTTTTTTGAGATGGAGCCTTGCTCTGTCGCCCGGGCTGGAGTGCAGTGGCTGGATCTCAGCTCACTGCAAGCTCCGCCTCCCGGGTTTACACCATTCTCCTGCCTCACCCTCCGGAGTAGCTGGGACTACAGGCGCCCACCACCTCGCCCGGCTAGTTTTTTTTTTTTTTTTTTTTGCATTTTTAGTAGAGACGGGGTTTCACCATGTTAGCCAGGATGGTCTCGATCTCCTGACCTCGTGATCCGCCCGTCTCAGCCTCCCAAAGTGCTGGGATTACAGGCTTGAGCCACCGCGCCTGGCTAAAGTTTACAAATCAGTTGGGAAAATCATTAGGAGTGTGATAGCCTGATCATATGGTAAGACTATGTTCAGCTTTGTGAGAAACTGCCAAACTATCTTCCAAAGTGGGGGTACTATGCTGCATTCCCATCATCAGTGGGTGAGAGTTCCTACTGCTCTGCATGCTCATCAGCATTTGGTTTTGTCAGGTTGTTGGATTTTAGCCATTCGAATAGGTGTGTTATTGTTTTAATTTTTAATTCTCTAATGATGAATTATGCAATTATGTATATCAAATATACATATGGAAATGTACATTTGACAAATATGCACCTCCATATGCATATTTGATATCTGTATATCTTTTCTGATGACTTGTCTGTTCTGGCCTTTTGTTCATTTTTAATTTGGGTTGTTTTCTTATTAAATTTTAACAATTTTTTGTATAGTTTGAATATAAGTCCTTTATCAGATATGCATTTTGCAAAGATTTCTCTCCCATTCCACGGACTGTCTTTATATTATGTTAACAATATCTTTTGTTGGCAGAAAATTTTATCTAAATAATGTCCAACGTTAATTTTTCTTTCATGAATCATGCTTTTGGAGTGGTATCTAAAAGCATCATCAAA
>NW_022330903.1:0-6172 GCF_002776525.5 Piliocolobus tephrosceles | reverse complement strand
TTTGATGATGCTTTTAGATACCACTCCAAAAGCATGATTCATGAAAGAAAAATTAACGTTGGACATTATTTAGATAAAATTTTCTGCCAACAAAAGATATTGTTAACATAATATAAAGACAGTCCGTGGAATGGGAGAGAAATCTTTGCAAAATGCATATCTGATAAAGGACTTATATTCAAACTATACAAAAAATTGTTAAAATTTAATAAGAAAACAACCCAAATTAAAAATGAACAAAAGGCCAGAACAGACAAGTCATCAGAAAAGATATACAGATATCAAATATGCATATGGAGGTGCATATTTGTCAAATGTACATTTCCATATGTATATTTGATATACATAATTGCATAATTCATCATTAGAGAATTAAAAATTAAAACAATAACACACCTATTCGAATGGCTAAAATCCAACAACCTGACAAAACCAAATGCTGATGAGCATGCAGAGCAGTAGGAACTCTCACCCACTGATGATGGGAATGCAGCATAGTACCCCCACTTTGGAAGATAGTTTGGCAGTTTCTCACAAAGCTGAACATAGTCTTACCATATGATCAGGCTATCACACTCCTAATGATTTTCCCAACTGATTTGTAAACTTTAGCCAGGCGCGGTGGCTCAAGCCTGTAATCCCAGCACTTTGGGAGGCTGAGACGGGCGGATCACGAGGTCAGGAGATCGAGACCATCCTGGCTAACATGGTGAAACCCCGTCTCTACTAAAAATGCAAAAAAAAAAAAAAAAAAAACTAGCCGGGCGAGGTGGTGGGCGCCTGTAGTCCCAGCTACTCCGGAGGGTGAGGCAGGAGAATGGTGTAAACCCGGGAGGCGGAGCTTGCAGTGAGCTGAGATCCAGCCACTGCACTCCAGCCCGGGCGACAGAGCAAGGCTCCATCTCAAAAAAAAAAAAAAAAAGAAAACTTTATGTCTACACAAAAACCTACATGTGAATTTTCATAGCAGCTTTATTCACAATCACCAAAAATTAGAAGCAACAAAGATAACCTGCAACAGGTGAATGAATAAGCAAACTTTGGTACATCCATACAATGGAATATTATTCAGTAATAAAAATAAATTAGCTGTCATGCCACAGAAAGGCATGGAGACACCTTAAGTGCATATTGATAAATGAAAGAAGCTAGTCTGAAAGGTGATATACTATACAGTTGTTATATAGCATATATCAATAATTATTATATAACATGGAAAATGTCAGTTGTTGTCAGGGGTTTGAGGGGAAGGAAGAAAGTTAAAAAGGTGAAGCAAAGGAATTTTTAGGACAATAAGTCTATTTTTTAAGTACTATATTCTGTATGATGCTATAATGGTGGATACTTGACATTATGCAATTCTCAAAATCCAAAGTACTTTACAGAATAAAAGATAAATGTTAATGTATGCAAAATTTTAAAAAGTCATTTAGGAGGTTGGAGGCTCTCAGGAAAGAATGCAGACTATGACAAAAACATCTAACTGTATTTGAAGTGTATAAAACAACCTCACTGAAGGGAGTGGAAAGAAAAGGTGCTAACCTAAGTAACCTTGGAAATGAGTGTTGCCTGGAAGACTGAAGGCAAAGGACGCTGCACATAAGCACTGTACTCTACTTGATAATGTCATTTCCCACAGGCATGAGGGTGAACAATTCTTACACCACTATACATGTATGCTAAAGTTGGACAGTTAGGCTAACGGATGGCAGATGGTGGGTGCCAGGGTTCTCACTGGGTGGGATAAGCAAGGGAAGGAAGCTAGAATAATCTACATAGTAGTAGATTTGGAAACATCAAATGAAGTCATGATTACTTAGAGAAATATTTATAAATACATTTACATACATGGGCTAGTATACACACATATATTTCCTCACTGTGTCAGCAGAGAGAGCCTAAACAAATCAACACCTCAATAGCAACAAACACACCTGGCACCCAGATCTTGAGTTCTTTCTTTTTTTTTTTTTAATGGAGTCTCGCTCTGTTTCCCAGGCTGGAGTGCAGTGGCATGATCTCGGCTCAACGCAGCCTCCACCTCCCAGGATCAAGTGATTCTTGTGCCTCAGCCTTCTAAGTAGCTGGGATTACAGATGTGTGCCACCACACCCGGCTAATTTTTGTATTTTTAGTAGAGATGGGGTTTCACCATGTTGGCCAGGCTGGTCTCGAACTCCCGACCTCAGGTGATCTATCCACATTACCTCCCAAAGTGCTGGAATTACAGGCGTGAGCCATTGTGCCTGGCCCAGATCTTGATTTCTACGACAATTCTCCAATAAAAGGAGCCAAGATTTCTTGGAGAAATGGCTGACTCTAGGACTGGAGCTAGAAATATAAAAGATGAGCCTAGAGCATCTTGTAGTGCCAGAAAGTTAGGAAGTGCCTGACATAAAAATCCACATTGGTGGCAACATGTCAGAGAGACACAGGAGCCAACCGAAAGAGCTCCCCAGTGGCCAAGATTGGAATAGAGTAACAAAATAAATAAAATAATATTTAACCATAGTCCAAAGTATAAAAGAAGTATCCATGAATCCATGCTGATATAAATTAATTATTGAATAAACAAGTTAATGGGGTAGAAGAAACAAAAGTCCTGTGTAGAAAAATTCTAAATATTTTATGATGCTACTCTTCCCTCAAGGAAAGGAAGCATAACTTCCCACTCCTTAACTGTGGGGTGCACATGAAGACTTCCTTCTAAAGAATACAGCATGGAAAGGAGGGAGGGGAAAGAGTCACTTTACAGTGGAGAAAACTCACCACACTACCTCAAGGTCAACATCAACAGGGATAAATGATGTTGATACGATGTCGATAGTATGTATCCTTGACATAAGGTGACAAAAATGGTACTTTACTTCTGTGGTCTTCTCCCCAAAACCCATCATTTCAGTCTTATAATGAAAAAAGTCACATAAATTCTAATAAAATTATATTCTACAACATACTTCAGCCATTGCTCTGAGAGCCCCCAGCTAAACTGGGGTTCCAGTACCATAGCAGCTAGCAACCCTGCCCTAACAGAAAATGAAGAGGAGCTGGATGTGGGTGTTTATGGTATCCCTTCTTTTTTTTTTTTTTTTTTTTTTTTTTGAGATGGAGTTTTGCTCTTTTTGCCTTGCCCAGACTGGAGTGCAGTGGTGTGATCTCGGCTCACTGCAACCTCCACCTCCCAGGTTCCCAGGTTCTAGCAATTCTCCTGCCTCAGTCTCCTGAGTAGCTGGGATTACAGGCATGCACCACCACACTTGGCTAATTTTGTATTTTTAGTAGAGACAGGGTTTCTCCATGTTGGTCAGGCTGGTCTTGAACTCCCGACCTCAGGTGATCGGCTCACCTCAGCCCCCAAAGTGTTGGGATTGCAGGTGTGAGCCACCATGACTGGCCTATGGTATCCTTTCATGGGATATTTCTATCACCTGGAAGACAACCTAATACCTAGTGTCTGACCTGTGGCCAGGGAGGTTCCTTGCACTGAAAACTTGTTTATACTGGCAGATAGCTCAGTGGCCCTTGTCTGACTCACGTCCAGCTTATGTCTGCCTGATCTTCACTCGTGTCTGCCTGATTATCACTCTGATGCTGGGAGCCTAACCTTGTGTGGTCCCAGCATCCCAGGGGAAACCTGACCTGGGGTATCCCCTGGTTCTTCTGGTGGAAGGTGAAAATTCAATACACCACCACGATATGTAATATGTTCAAAGCTTTATTACAAATAGATCTTGGACAGGGAGAGCACAGTTAGGAGGGAAGTCCTTCATCCTCCAGCCACTTGAAGTTCATGTGCAAATGTCTGAAAGGTTCATTTAAAAGAAGCCACAGGAAAGCAGGGAGCCCAGTCTGCTGGGTGTGGGAGATGCCTCTAAGTTCACTTTTGTTTGTTTGGTTTTGGTTTTGAAGATCTTGTTGCATACCAGACTTCTAAGTTCTTCTCTCTAGCCACTGGCTTCAATCTTTTGGATGTTCTACTTCTAATGCCTAGGTAGCAACCATTGCTGTGGCATTCTCATTACACCAGTACTCCTCAAAACTGTCAAGGCCATCAAAAACAAGGAAAGTTTGAGAAACTGTCACAGTCAAGAGAAGCATAAGGAGTCATAACAGCTAAATGTAATGTGATAGCCTGGATGACCTGCTGGAACCAAAACAGTGTGTTAAATGAGACATAAATATAAACTAAAAAAAAAAAAAAATAGATAAAAACTAAACTATCTGAATAAACTATGACATTAGATAATAATAAATATTTGTTCATCAATTGTAATAAATGTACCATATCAATGTAAAATGTTAATGATAGGGAAAACTGGGTGCCGAAGATATAAACAAAGAGTTTATATTGGCAGATTTGTGGCTGTTGTTCAACCCATGTCCAGTTTATGTCTCCCTGATCATCACTCTGGGAACTATTTGTACTATCGTCTCAATTTTTCTATAAATCTAAAACTATTTTTTAAAAATAAATTATATATAAAACAAACAAACAAAACAGAAGGAAATACACCATGACCAAGTGCAATTTATTCCAAGTATGCAATACTGGTTTAAAATTAGAAAGCCAATTAATATAATCCATCACATCAACAGGCTAAGGAAGAAAAGTCACGTTATATCAATAGGTGCAGGAAAAGCATTTGACAAAATCCAAAACCCATTCATAATTTAAAATCCCGAGTAATCTAAGAATAGAGGAGAAACTTCCTCAACTTGATAAAGAATATCTACAAAAAAACAAAAACCAACCAACAACTAATATTGTATATAATGGTGAGAAACTAGATTTCCTGCTCACATCAGGAGCAAGAATGTTTCCTGTCAACACTGCTTTTCTACATTGTACTGGAAGTCTTAGCTACTGTGATATGACAAGAAAAAGAAATTAAAGTATATAGATTTGGAAGGAATAAATAAAATTCTTTATTTGCAGATGACATGATCATTTATGTTAAAAAAAAAAAAAAGGACAAAAAAAGCCCTCCTAAAACTAAAAGGTGATGCAGTGTCCCCACCAAACCTCTTGTTGAACTGTAATTCCCAGTGTTGGGAATTACAACAGTGGGGCCTGATGGGAGGTGATTGGATCATGGGGTAGATCCTTCATGAATGGTTTAGCACCATCCCCCCTGCCTTGGTACTGTATAGTGAGTGAGTTCTCACAAGATCTGGTTGTTTAAAAGTGTGTCGCACACTCCCCTCTTGGTCCTGCATCTGCCATGTGAGATGCCTACTCCCACTTTGCCTTCTGCCATGAGTAAAAGCTCCCTGAGGCCTCCCCAGAAGCAGATGCCACCATGCTTTCTATACAGCCTGCAGAACTGTGAGCTAATGAAACCTCTTCTTTATAAATTACCCAGTCTCAAGTATTTCTTTATAGCCGTGTGAAAATTGACTAATACAGGTGATTACTGCAAGGTTGCAGGATACAACATTAACATACAAAAGTCAATTGCTCTTCTATATACCAGCAATGGACAAGTGGAATCTGAAATTAAAGATATATTAACATTTACTTTAGCATCCCTCAAAAATGAAATACTTAGGTATAAAGCTAACAAAATATGTATATGACCTATATGATGAAAACTATAAAACTCTCATGAAATAATTTTTTATAAACTAAAAATATTGAGAGATATTTCTTGTTCATGGACAGGAAGACTCAATATTATTAAGATGTCAGTTCTTCCCAACTTGATGTACAGATTCCATACAATCCCAATTAAAATCCCAGTAAGTAATTTTGTGGATATTAACAAATAAATTATAAAGTTTATGTGGAGGCCGGGCATGGTGGCTCACGCCTGTAATCCCACCAATTGGGAGGCCAAGGCAGGCAGATCACTTGAGGTTAGGAATTCGAGACCAGCCTGGCCTACATGGTGAAACTGCATCTCTACTAAAATATAAAAAAATTAGCCAAGTGTGGTGGTGCACACCTATAATCCCAGATACTCAGGAGGCTGAGACAAGAGAATTGCTTGAACCTGGGAGGTGGAGGTAGCAGTGAGCTGAGATTGCACCAGTGCACTCCAGCCTGGGCGACAGAGTGAGACTCCATCTCAAAAATAAATAAACACATAAATAAATAAATAAATAAATAAATAAATAAATAAATAAATAAAGTTTGTGTGGAGAGGCAAAGGACTCAGAGTATTAATACAAT
>NW_022330902.1:0-4701 GCF_002776525.5 Piliocolobus tephrosceles | reverse complement strand
GTTCGGGCAGCCTGCTTTTATTCCCTTATCTGGCCCCACCCACATCCTGCTGATTGGTCCACTTTACAGAGAGCTGATTGGTCCGTTTGGCAGAGAGCTGGTTGGTCCATTTTACAGAGAGCTGATAGGTCTGTTTTGACAGGGTGCTGCTGACTGGTGTGTTTACAAACCTTGAGCTAGACACAGAGTGCTGATTGGTGCATAGATCATCCTCCAGCTAGACATAAAAGTTCTCCAAGTCCCCACCCAGTCCAGGAGCCCAGCTGCCTTTGGACGGTGGTTGCTTAGCTGGGGTCACCGGTGGAGCTGTCTGCCAGTCCTGAGCCGTGCACCTGTACTCCTTAGGCTTGGGGCGATTGATGGGACCGGGCACCATGGAGCAGGGGGCAGTGGCTGTAGGGGAGGCTCAGGTAGCACGGGAGCCCACTGTGAGGGCGGGCCTCGGGCATGGTGGGCTGTAGATCCCGAGCACTGCCCCACCGTGAGGTGGCTGAGGTCTGGGGAGAATTTGAGTGAAGTGCGGGCAGGCTGGTAGTGTTGGGGGACCTGGCACACCCTCTGCAGCTGCTGGCCCAGGTGCTAAGCTCCTTAATTCCCTGGGACCCACGGAGCTTTCCAGCAGCTCCGAGTGTGGGCCCAGGGGGCCTGCGCCCACCCGAAACTCTTGCAAGCTTTCGAGCACCGCGCTCAGCCCCGGTTCCTGCCGGCGCCTCTTCCTCTACACCTCCCAGCAAGCAGAGGGAGCAGGCTCCGGCCTCTGCCAACCCAGAGAGGGGCTCCCACAGTGCCATGGCGGGCTGAAGGGCTCCTCAAGTGCCACCAGAGTAGATGCTGAGGCCGAGGAGGTGCCGAGAGCAAGGGCTGCTAGCATGTTGTCACCTTTCAGTGATAGTTAGGTGGGGGCATTTGGTCACACAGCTCAACGTTCTGAGGGCTGGAGACTGAGGTCAACTATGTGAGCATCTGTCAGTCAACCAACCAATCAATCAATCATGCCTACATAGTGGAGCCCCAGTAAAAGCTCTGCACAGAGATCATCAAGTGAGCCTCCCCAGCTGGCTGTGCTGCAGGCGTGTCACCACATATGCATGCCAGTAGAGGAAAACTGGTCTTACCGCATGGGGAGGGGAAAACAGAAGCCTCTTGTTCTTCTGGATTCTGCCCTGTAGGCAGCTTCCCTGGCTGACTTTAAGCTGTGTCCTTCTGTGATAAACTGTAACCACAAGTATAACAGCTTTCGGTGAGTTTTATGAGTCTTTCTATCAAATTACAGAACCTGAGGGTGATGTGGGGCTCCTGAAGTTTGTAACTGGTGTCAGAAGTGGGAGTGCTCTTGAGGACTGTTTTCTTTGTCTTCATATTTGGCTAAAGCTCTTGGAATTGGAGTTGGAATTGGAAGTGAAATTCACTAGAATGACCCAGACTCACTGAAACGTGTGGTTTGGGAAAAGGATCAATGAGAGGGCAGGGGATGAAGGACCTCTGGTTTCTGGATGGCCATGGGTCATGTGTGGTATGGAACTGCAGCCGTGCTGTGGTCAGTTACAGGAGGTAAAAGTTTCCAACAGAATTTGGAAATAATGGATCCAAATCCCCAGGAACTGGTTGGCCAGATGCATGAGGAAATACAAAATAAAAAAAAATCAAGCTAGATATGCAATCTCTTGGTTATTGTGTTCCCTAAAAGCTAAAACAAAAGAAAGAGTGAAAGTAAAAGAGAGATCCTTCATGCCCTGCCCTCTCATTTCTCCTTTTTCCAAACCACATTTTTCAGTCAGTCAGGGTCATTCTAGTGAACTCCACTTTCAGCTCCAAGGGTTTTATCAAACTGTAAAGGCAGAGAAAACAGTCCGCAAGACCACTCTCACTTCTGACAATTAAAATGATAGGCTATTACCACTGAGGCACTTACAACAGTAGGCTATTGACTACTAACAGCCCACTGTTGACCAGAAGCCTTACTGACAACATCAACAGTTAACACTTATTTTGTATGTTATAGGTATTAAAACTGTATTCCTCCAATAAAGTACACTAGAAAAAAGAAACTATTAATAAGAAAATCATAAAGAAGGGAAAATACATTTACAATACTGTACTGTATTTATCAATATCATTAAGTTTTTTGTCATCTGTTTACAAGATGAATCGTCTGTCTGAAATGGTGCAACCGCACCTGCAGACCTCAGTACATATCCAGAAATTCAACTTTTTTCTTGTAATGTCATGACTTTTCTCTGCTTCTTGGGAGCACTTCCAGCATGACTAGTGGCACTTCATATGGGTCCACTGTAAGTTACTGTTTCTGTAAAAGCTGAAATGAAAGCAAGAGAGAGGTGCTGAGGCTGAGCCAATGGGTAATGAGGCTGAGGTGGTTGCCTCGGGGCCACAACCAATGGGAAAGTTAGAGGGGAAGGTATGGAAGATGTTGGGGTGAATCCTGACATTGCACCTATGCTGGGTTCTGGGAGGTCCAAGATATAGTTGCTGGCCGCAGGGTCAAAGGAAAAAGTTATGTTGAAACAGCAGATTGTGGAGAAATTTAGACTGCTTTGCAAAAGAATGAGGAAAGTCAGCTGGGAGAGTGAAGGAGCCCATCCTAGCAGGTGAACATCCTCTAACAGTTATTAAGAAATGGAAAGAACATGACTAAGTGTGGTAGCTCACACCTGTAATCCCAGCACTTTGGAAGGCTGAGGTGGGAGGACCGCTTGAGGCCAGGAGTTTGAGACCAGCCTGGTTACATAGCAAGACCTCATCTCTAATTTAAAAAAAGTAATAAGGCGGCTGGGTGCAGGGGCTCACGCCTGTAATCCCAGGTCAGGAGTTTGTGACCAGCCTGACCAACATGGTGAAACTCTGTGTCTACTACAAATACAAAAATTATCTAGGTATGGTGGTGGGAGCCTGAAATCCCAGCTACTCAGGAGGCTGAGGCACAAGAATCGCTTGAATCCGGGAGGCAGAGGTTGCAGTGAGCTGAGATCACACCATTGCACTCCAGCCTGGGTGACAAGAGCAAAATTCCAAAAAAAGAAAGAAGGAAAGAAAGAAGAAAGAGAAAAGAAAGAAAAGAAATAAAGATGGGCAGAGCAAAGCAGACATTAATGGGGTTAAAACAAAGCTCTTACGACAGCACTATCAGAAATTGGAACTGCTAGGAGCTCCTGCTTGCCCCAACACTGAAGGCCTAAACCTACTTTCATCCAGTTTGGAGGAATAGAAAACATGAGAAGGCAAAGGTGACCACGAGCAAGTTGGCCTACAGTCACCTAGAGTGATGCTCCTGCAATCCAATCAAGATAAGAGCTTGATTGATGAGAGGGTCTGCGTCCCTTGGCCTGACCCCTGGCTGGAGACCCAACGCCATACACCCATGAGTGGGTAAAATGCTCAGGGGATGGAGAATAAATGTTTTTGGGACTCCTCGACACAAGAGCCCCATACACTGAGATTGCTCTGTGGTGAGCAGGTCAGTGCAAACCTACCCCCAAAGGCCCAGGGAGCTGGGAGGCTGAATAAAGAGGCTGACAAATACAGCTTCTCAGAAAGAAATGTAGAATAGGGACTTATGAACAGAAGCCACGTCTCGGGTAGCTGTGAGCCACTTGCCCTCCAGAAAGCATTCTCTCTCTTTTTTTTTTATTTAGAGATGGAGTCTCCCTCTGTCACTCAGGCTGGAGTGCAGTGGTGCAACCTCAGCTCACTGTATCCTCTGTCTTATGGGTTCAAGTGATTCTTCCGCCTCAGCCTCCTGAGTAGCTGGGATTACAGGCACGTGCCACCATACGTGACTAATTTTTGTATTTTTGGTAGACATGGGGTTTCACCATGTTGGCCAGGCTGGTCTCAAACTCCTGACCTCAAGTGATCCACTTGCCTCGGCCTCTGAAAATTCTGGGATTACAGGTGTGAGCCACCCATGTCCATCCAGAAAGTATCCTTTATCCAGCAAGCTTGTGGGATAGAACATGTGCAGCTGGTCACATCTTCAGACGTTCTTGCCAAGAGGTGTGACCGCTGGGCAGGTTAGATAAACGTCTTTATGAAGGGTTCTCTCTGCTGCAGGCAATGTCTAAAGACCTTACTGCAGAACACCTTGGTAGGTGGGGGTCAAACACTGGTCACCGTGGCGTTTTGCTTCCACATAAATACACAGCAACAGGTTGTTCTCCTACTGTGATTTCAAACCTGTTGGTGAAGTCTTTGTAGAAGCTACAGCTGGGGTGGGAGGGTGCAGGAAGCAAAGGCTGATGGGATGAAGGTGAAAGTTCAGATGAAAATCGGAATGTTTGAGCAGATTTTATGTGACATGGTTGTGCCTGCTGTACCTGAATGTGTCATGAGGTTAGATACTACATCTGGCTGGGAGATGCTTTCCTTAGGTCACATGTAAAACAGAAGACAGGTGTATTAGTCCATTCTCACACTACTGATGAGGACATACCTGAGACGGCAGTTTACAAAAGAAAGAGAGGTTTAATGGACTTGCATTTCCACATAGCTGGGGAAGCCTCACAATCATGGCAGAAGGCAAGGAGGAGCAAGTCATGTTTTACATGAATGGTAGCAGGCGACGACAGAGCTTGTGCAGGGAAACTCCCATTTTTAAAACCATCAGATCTTGTGAGACTCTTTCACTATCATGGAAAGACTTGCCCTCATAATTCAGTCACCTCCCACCAGGTTCCTCCCATGACA
>NW_022330901.1:0-4701 GCF_002776525.5 Piliocolobus tephrosceles | reverse complement strand
TGTCATGGGAGGAACCTGGTGGGAGGTGACTGAATTATGAGGGCAAGTCTTTCCATGATAGTGAAAGAGTCTCACAAGATCTGATGGTTTTAAAAATGGGAGTTTCCCTGCACAAGCTCTGTCGTCGCCTGCTACCATTCATGTAAAACATGACTTGCTCCTCCTTGCCTTCTGCCATGATTGTGAGGCTTCCCCAGCTATGTGGAAATGCAAGTCCATTAAACCTCTCTTTCTTTTGTAAACTGCCGTCTCAGGTATGTCCTCATCAGTAGTGTGAGAATGGACTAATACACCTGTCTTCTGTTTTACATGTGACCTAAGGAAAGCATCTCCCAGCCAGATGTAGTATCTAACCTCATGACACATTCAGGTACAGCAGGCACAACCATGTCACATAAAATCTGCTCAAACATTCCGATTTTCATCTGAACTTTCACCTTCATCCCATCAGCCTTTGCTTCCTGCACCCTCCCACCCCAGCTGTAGCTTCTACAAAGACTTCACCAACAGGTTTGAAATCACAGTAGGAGAACAACCTGTTGCTGTGTATTTATGTGGAAGCAAAACGCCACGGTGACCAGTGTTTGACCCCCACCTACCAAGGTGTTCTGCAGTAAGGTCTTTAGACATTGCCTGCAGCAGAGAGAACCCTTCATAAAGACGTTTATCTAACCTGCCCAGCGGTCACACCTCTTGGCAAGAACGTCTGAAGATGTGACCAGCTGCACATGTTCTATCCCACAAGCTTGCTGGATAAAGGATACTTTCTGGATGGACATGGGTGGCTCACACCTGTAATCCCAGAATTTTCAGAGGCCGAGGCAAGTGGATCACTTGAGGTCAGGAGTTTGAGACCAGCCTGGCCAACATGGTGAAACCCCATGTCTACCAAAAATACAAAAATTAGTCACGTATGGTGGCACGTGCCTGTAATCCCAGCTACTCAGGAGGCTGAGGCGGAAGAATCACTTGAACCCATAAGACAGAGGATACAGTGAGCTGAGGTTGCACCACTGCACTCCAGCCTGAGTGACAGAGGGAGACTCCATCTCTAAATAAAAAAAAAAGAGAGAGAATGCTTTCTGGAGGGCAAGTGGCTCACAGCTACCCGAGACGTGGCTTCTGTTCATAAGTCCCTATTCTACATTTCTTTCTGAGAAGCTGTATTTGTCAGCCTCTTTATTCAGCCTCCCAGCTCCCTGGGCCTTTGGGGGTAGGTTTGCACTGACCTGCTCACCACAGAGCAATCTCAGTGTATGGGGCTCTTGTGTCGAGGAGTCCCAAAAACATTTATTCTCCATCCCCTGAGCATTTTACCCACTCATGGGTGTATGGCGTTGGGTCTCCAGCCAGGGGTCAGGCCAAGGGACGCAGACCCTCTCATCAATCAAGCTCTTATCTTGATTGGATTGCAGGAGCATCACTCTAGGTGACTGTAGGCCAACTTGCTCGTGGTCACCTTTGCCTTCTCATGTTTTCTATTCCTCCAAACTGGATGAAAGTAGGTTTAGGCCTTCAGTGTTGGGGCAAGCAGGAGCTCCTAGCAGTTCCAATTTCTGATAGTGCTGTCGTAAGAGCTTTGTTTTAACCCCATTAATGTCTGCTTTGCTCTGCCCATCTTTATTTCTTTTCTTTCTTTTCTCTTTCTTCTTTCTTTCCTTCTTTCTTTTTTTGGAATTTTGCTCTTGTCACCCAGGCTGGAGTGCAATGGTGTGATCTCAGCTCACTGCAACCTCTGCCTCCCGGATTCAAGCGATTCTTGTGCCTCAGCCTCCTGAGTAGCTGGGATTTCAGGCTCCCACCACCATACCTAGATAATTTTTGTATTTGTAGTAGACACAGAGTTTCACCATGTTGGTCAGGCTGGTCACAAACTCCTGACCTGGGATTACAGGCGTGAGCCCCTGCACCCAGCCGCCTTATTACTTTTTTTAAATTAGAGATGAGGTCTTGCTATGTAACCAGGCTGGTCTCAAACTCCTGGCCTCAAGCGGTCCTCCCACCTCAGCCTTCCAAAGTGCTGGGATTACAGGTGTGAGCTACCACACTTAGTCATGTTCTTTCCATTTCTTAATAACTGTTAGAGGATGTTCACCTGCTAGGATGGGCTCCTTCACTCTCCCAGCTGACTTTCCTCATTCTTTTGCAAAGCAGTCTAAATTTCTCCACAATCTGCTGTTTCAACATAACTTTTTCCTTTGACCCTGCGGCCAGCAACTATATCTTGGACCTCCCAGAACCCAGCATAGGTGCAATGTCAGGATTCACCCCAACATCTTCCATACCTTCCCCTCTAACTTTCCCATTGGTTGTGGCCCCGAGGCAACCACCTCAGCCTCATTACCCATTGGCTCAGCCTCAGCACCTCTCTCTTGCTTTCATTTCAGCTTTTACAGAAACAGTAACTTACAGTGGACCCATATGAAGTGCCACTAGTCATGCTGGAAGTGCTCCCAAGAAGCAGAGAAAAGTCATGACATTACAAGAAAAAAGTTGAATTTCTGGATATGTACTGAGGTCTGCAGGTGCGGTTGCACCATTTCAGACAGACGATTCATCTTGTAAACAGATGACAAAAAACTTAATGATATTGATAAATACAGTACAGTATTGTAAATGTATTTTCCCTTCTTTATGATTTTCTTATTAATAGTTTCTTTTTTCTAGTGTACTTTATTGGAGGAATACAGTTTTAATACCTATAACATACAAAATAAGTGTTAACTGTTGATGTTGTCAGTAAGGCTTCTGGTCAACAGTGGGCTGTTAGTAGTCAATAGCCTACTGTTGTAAGTGCCTCAGTGGTAATAGCCTATCATTTTAATTGTCAGAAGTGAGAGTGGTCTTGCGGACTGTTTTCTCTGCCTTTACAGTTTGATAAAACCCTTGGAGCTGAAAGTGGAGTTCACTAGAATGACCCTGACTGACTGAAAAATGTGGTTTGGAAAAAGGAGAAATGAGAGGGCAGGGCATGAAGGATCTCTCTTTTACTTTCACTCTTTCTTTTGTTTTAGCTTTTAGGGAACACAATAACCAAGAGATTGCATATCTAGCTTGATTTTTTTTTATTTTGTATTTCCTCATGCATCTGGCCAACCAGTTCCTGGGGATTTGGATCCATTATTTCCAAATTCTGTTGGAAACTTTTACCTCCTGTAACTGACCACAGCACGGCTGCAGTTCCATACCACACATGACCCATGGCCATCCAGAAACCAGAGGTCCTTCATCCCCTGCCCTCTCATTGATCCTTTTCCCAAACCACACGTTTCAGTGAGTCTGGGTCATTCTAGTGAATTTCACTTCCAATTCCAACTCCAATTCCAAGAGCTTTAGCCAAATATGAAGACAAAGAAAACAGTCCTCAAGAGCACTCCCACTTCTGACACCAGTTACAAACTTCAGGAGCCCCACATCACCCTCAGGTTCTGTAATTTGATAGAAAGACTCATAAAACTCACCGAAAGCTGTTATACTTGTGGTTACAGTTTATCACAGAAGGACACAGCTTAAAGTCAGCCAGGGAAGCTGCCTACAGGGCAGAATCCAGAAGAACAAGAGGCTTCTGTTTTCCCCTCCCCATGCGGTAAGACCAGTTTTCCTCTACTGGCATGCATATGTGGTGACACGCCTGCAGCACAGCCAGCTGGGGAGGCTCACTTGATGATCTCTGTGCAGAGCTTTTACTGGGGCTCCACTATGTAGGCATGATTGATTGATTGGTTGGTTGACTGACAGATGCTCACATAGTTGACCTCAGTCTCCAGCCCTCAGAACGTTGAGCTGTGTGACCAAATGCCCCCACCTAACTATCACTGAAAGGTGACAACATGCTAGCAGCCCTTGCTCTCGGCACCTCCTCGGCCTCAGCATCTACTCTGGTGGCACTTGAGGAGCCCTTCAGCCCGCCATGGCACTGTGGGAGCCCCTCTCTGGGTTGGCAGAGGCCGGAGCCTGCTCCCTCTGCTTGCTGGGAGGTGTAGAGGAAGAGGCGCCGGCAGGAACCGGGGCTGAGCGCGGTGCTTGAAAGCTTGCAGGAGTTTCGGGTGGGCGCAGGCCCCCTGGGCCCACACTCGGAGCTGCTGGAGAGCTCCGTGGGTCCCAGGGAATTAAGGAGCTTAGCACCTGGGCCAGCAGCTGCAGAGGGTGTGCCAGGTCCCCCAACACTACCAGCCTGCCCGCACTGCACTCAAATTCTCCCCAGACCTCAGCCACCTCACGGTGGGGCAGTGCTCGGGACCTACAGCCCGCCATGCCCGAGGCCCGCCCTCACAGTGGGCTCCCGTGCTACCTGAGCCTCCCCTACAGCCACTGCCCCCTGCTCCATGGTGCCCGGTCCCATCAATCGCCCCAAGCCTAAGGAGTACAGGTGCACGGCTCAGGACTGGCAGACAGCTCCACCGGTGACCCCAGCTAAGCAACCACCGTCCAAAGGCAGCTGGGCTCCTGGACTGGGTGGGGACTTGGAGAACTTTTATGTCTAGCTGGAGGATGATCTATGCACCAATCAGCACTCTGTGTCTAGCTCAAGGTTTGTAAACACACCAGTCAGCAGCACCCTGTCAAAACAGACCTATCAGCTCTCTGTAAAATGGACCAACCAGCTCTCTGCCAAACGGACCAATCAGCTCTCTGTAAAGTGGACCAATCAGCAGGATGTGGGTGGGGCCAGATAAGGGAATAAAAGCAGGCTGCCCGAAC
>NW_022330900.1:0-4706 GCF_002776525.5 Piliocolobus tephrosceles | reverse complement strand
TGAGATTTGGGTGGGGACACAGCCACACCTTATCAACAGGTAAATCTACCCTGCAGCCAGTATTGGCTGGGCATGCTAAATGGAGCCAATAACCTTGTCCAAGCCCACAGAGGTCATCGATTTGAAACAGTATTAAACACCTGGTGGGCAGAAACGTCTTGCAACTTGAATGAATGCCCTGTTAGAAGCAGGAGTGTGGGCATACATTTTCTGTATGGTCCAGCCCTGTGTGGGGCACACCAGGACTCACAGCAAAGCCTGTGAGCACCATCCAGCAGCAAGAACTGTGATTTTGGACTGGAAAATTTCTGTTTGAGAGACAATTTGCAGGTTACTGGGCTTTGATTTTATGTCCCTATGACTGAAGGACATAAAATAACCCCAGAACCTGAAATACCCAGAATGTCTTAAGCAGTGCCAGAGAAACACTCCCATGGAGAGGTCAGTGCCCAGAAGAATTCCAGAATAAATGGAAATTTTATTTAATTTATGTATATGGGTACAGGTACATGCTCCTGGGGGAAGGTAGAGGGAGCTCATTACCCCATGAGCAGAGCCTCTTTTCACCGAGGACTGACGTTGGAATCCTCTGAGGAGCCGCCAGACGCTGTCACCATGAAAACAGTACCCAACTGAACGGTGAACAGCTCTCAACTGATCAGCAAGAAGCTGCTTGGTTTATGGAGAGCAGGTCCTGGCAGAATGGAGAGCATCCTATTTGGAAGGCTGTCACTCTGTTTTGTGTTGTTTTTTTTCATTCATTTGTGTTTTGAGACAGGGTCCTGCTCTGTCACCCAGGCTGGAGTGCAGTGGTGTGATCACTGCTCATTGCAGCCTCAGAATCCCAGGACTGAGCAATCCTCCCGCCTCAGCCTCCCTAGTAGCTGGGACTACAGGCACATGCTACCATACCCAGCTGTTTTTTTGTAGAGATGGGGTCTGGCTATGTTGCCCAGGTTGGTCTCCAACTCGTGAGCTCAAGTGATTCTTCCTCCTCTGCCTCCCAAGGTGCTGAGATTACAGACGTGATTGTCTGATTGAAGAAGGAGAAATCAAACCAGCTCAGTGGGCTGACTTGCATGTGGTTTTCCCATTTGGGTTTTTACTGACTGGTGAGGGGTGGCCGGTAACCTGGTCATGTTATCTCAGACAGCCGATGGAAAACTAGTCTATTAAAGAGAAGGTTCCGTGAAAATCGTGGTGGGCATTTCAGGGGTGCATTAAAGTAGGACATGACAATATCCATCAGAAGAACCCCCTTCCATGGTCAGAAGGTGATCAGAACCGGCAAATGGGAGTCCTGGTGCATTCACTTGGGGTGGCCACCGGGGCCCATGGAAACCGCGGGTGTGGGGGCTGCAGCGGTGCAGGGAAGGGCTGTATCTAAACATGTTCTCCCCCTCCACACACCCTCTGGGGCATGAGATGCAACTGTCTGCTGACATAGAGACAGAGACTGCAGATGGCTACGGGCAGATTTCCCTGGAAGCGGAGGGGGACAAGGGGGAGGCCCTGCACATAGCTGGCAAGTAGAATTGATTCTGTAGCCCCAGAAGCCTACAAATAGGTCCTGAGAGGAACAGACATTGACTCTGGGCTGGGCTTCGCTTACCCAGTGGTAGATGCAAATGCGCAGAATGCTATAAAACAGTTGGAACAGAAGTTTTCATGCCAGTGTGCACTGCTGAGTTACATTTCTTCACATCAAAAAACACACTCGTCTTCAGAGCAATGGCTTGATAAAGAACTGAAACAGGCAATCGAAACATTGGTTTTCCAAAAAGAAGCCATAGGTATGAAGGGCTGGTGTGTACTCACACCGAACATGAGGGGCCAAGGGAGGATCCCTGCTAGGGAGATTCCTCTGCTTTTCCGGGGAGCTGGAGAGGAGGGGGTTGGCGAGAACTCATACAATTATACAAGTCTTTCCATGAGGACAGGATAATGATACAGTTCTTCTGTTTGCTACATGCACATGAGTAATTGTCCCTGATAATTTCTTTGTGCTGAAGATTCTATCTGTGTTAATATAGCCAGGTATTCTTGATTTTGTTCATGTCCTCATGGTCTATCTTTCGCCATCCTTTTACCTTCAGCCCTACTTATATTACAGTTGAAATTAGTTTCTGAAACACAGTGTGTATTGGGATCATGTTTTTGTATCCATTCTGCCAATATCTTTTAATTGGCATTATGGGTCCATTTACATTTTATGTAAGTACTAATATAATAGGGCTTAATCCTGCCATTTTATTTTTTATTTACTGTTTGTTCCCTCTGATTTTTAAAATAGACTTAATTTTTAATAGATTTTATTGTTTACAGCCATTTTAGGTTCACAGGAAAATTGAGCAGAAGATACAGCGATTTCCCTTGTACCCCCTGCCCCTCACATGCCTAGCCTCCCCACTGTCCACATCTGTCACCAGTGTGACATGTTTGTTACAATTCATGAACCTACATTGACACATCATTATCACCCAAAGCCCATGTCTCACATGAAGGGTCACTCTACGTTGTATGTTCTATGGGTTTTGGCAAATCTACAATGACATGTATTTACTATTACAGTGTCATATAGAGCATCCTACCTAAAAATCTTCTGTGCTCCACCTATTCATCCCTCTCCCGCCTTCCCCATCCCTTGGCAACCACTGATGTCTTTACTGTTTCCATAGTTTTGCCTTTTCCAGAATGTCATGTATTTGAATCACATGATACATAACAGCCTTTTCAGATTGGCTTCTTTCACTTAGTAATATGCATTTAATGTTTAGCCGTGTCTTTTCATGCCTTGATAGCTCATTTCTTTTTAATGCCAATAGTCTTTTTAAAATTTTTTATTTCCACAGGTTATTGGGGAACAGGTGGTGCTTGGTTACATGAGTAAGTTCTTTAGTGGTGATTTGTGAGATTTCGGTGCACCCATCACCTGGGCAGTATACACTGAACCCAGTTTGTAGTCTTTTATCCCTCACCCTCTTCCTACCCTTTCCCTCTGAGTCCTCAAAGTCCTTTGAGTTATTCTTATGCCTTTGCATCATCATAGCTTAGCTCCAACTTATGAGTGAGAACACAGAATGTTTGGTTTTCCATTCCTGAGTTACTTCACTTAGAGTAATAGTCTCCAGTCTCATCCAGGTCACTGTGAATGCCATTAATTCATTCCTTTTTATGGCTAAGTAGTATTCCATTATGCCATATATTCCATATTATATATGTTTAATCTCACAGTTTCTTTAACCACTCAATTGATCTCCATTTGGGTTGGTTCCACGTTTTTGCACTTGCAAATTGTGCTGCTATAAACATGCATGTGCAAGTATCTTTTTTGTATAGTGACTTCTTTTCTTCAATGTGACACCATCTTACTCCTGCAAGAATGGCCATAAAAAAATCCAAAAATAATAGATATTGGAGTGGATGTGGGGAACAGGGAACACTTCTACACCGCTGGTGGGAATGTAAACTAGGTGAACCACTATGGAAAACAGTGTGGAGATTCTTTAAAGAACTAAAAGTAGAACTACCATTTGATCCAGCAATTCCACTACTGGGTATCTACCCAGGTTTGTTCTTTTTGCTTAGTCTTGCTTATTAAGGTCAATAGTATTTTCATTGTCTGGATCTATCCATTCACTTGATAAGGACATGAAGGACATCTTGATTGCTTCCAAGTTTTGACATTTATGAATAAAGCTGTTATAAACATCTGTGTAGAGGTTTTTATGTGGACATGAGATTTCAAGTCCTTTGGATAAATACCAAGGTACATGACTGCTGGATCATGTGGTAAGAGTATACTTAGTTTTGTAAGAAAGTGCCAAGCTGTCTTCCAAAGTGGCTGTGTCGATGTGTATTCCTACCAGCAGTGAATGAGCGTTCCTGTTGCTCCGCATCCTCACCAGCACTTGGTGTTGTCAGTGTTCTGGATTCTGACCATTCTAATAGGTGTGTAGTGGCATGTTGTTGTTTTAATTTTCATTTCCCTGATGATATGATGTGGAGCGTCTTTTCATATACTTATTTACTGTCTGTTTATCTTCTGTGCTGAGGTGTCTGTTAAGGTCTTTGGCCCATTTTTAAATTGGGTCATTTGTTTTCTTATTTTCGACTTTTAAAAGTTCTTTTTGCATTTTGGATGACAGTCCTTTATCAGATATATCATTTGCAAAGACATGTCATTCCCAGTCTGTGGCTTGCATTTCCATTATCTTGACAGTGTCTCTTATAGAGCAGAAATATTTAATTTCAACAAAGCCTAACTTACCGTTTCTTTCTTTCATGGCTAGTGTCTTTGGTGTTGTGTCTAAAAAGTCATCGCCAAACCCAAGATCCTCTAGACTTTCTCCTATGTTAGTTTCTAAGGGTTTATAGTTTTATGTTTTACATTTAAGGATGTCATCCATTTAGAGTTTATTTTTGGGAAGGGTGTAAAGTCTGTGTCTAGATTCTTTTTTTTACACATGGATGTCCAGTTGTTCCAGTACCATTTGTTGAAGAGATTATCTTTTTGTTATTGTATTTCCTTTGCTCCTTTGTCGGAGATCCATTGATGATATTTATTTGAGTCTACTACAGGCCTCTCTTCTGTTCCATTGATCTTTTGTCTATTTGCTCACCAGTACCACACTACCTTGATTACTGTAGCTTCATAGTGAGTCTTGAAGTTGAGTCAGTCCTCCAGCTTTGTTCTTTTCCTTCAA
>NW_022330899.1:0-4706 GCF_002776525.5 Piliocolobus tephrosceles | reverse complement strand
TTGAAGGAAAAGAACAAAGCTGGAGGACTGACTCAACTTCAAGACTCACTATGAAGCTACAGTAATCAAGGTAGTGTGGTACTGGTGAGCAAATAGACAAAAGATCAATGGAACAGAAGAGAGGCCTGTAGTAGACTCAAATAAATATCATCAATGGATCTCCGACAAAGGAGCAAAGGAAATACAATAACAAAAAGATAATCTCTTCAACAAATGGTACTGGAACAACTGGACATCCATGTGTAAAAAAAAGAATCTAGACACAGACTTTACACCCTTCCCAAAAATAAACTCTAAATGGATGACATCCTTAAATGTAAAACATAAAACTATAAACCCTTAGAAACTAACATAGGAGAAAGTCTAGAGGATCTTGGGTTTGGCGATGACTTTTTAGACACAACACCAAAGACACTAGCCATGAAAGAAAGAAACGGTAAGTTAGGCTTTGTTGAAATTAAATATTTCTGCTCTATAAGAGACACTGTCAAGATAATGGAAATGCAAGCCACAGACTGGGAATGACATGTCTTTGCAAATGATATATCTGATAAAGGACTGTCATCCAAAATGCAAAAAGAACTTTTAAAAGTCGAAAATAAGAAAACAAATGACCCAATTTAAAAATGGGCCAAAGACCTTAACAGACACCTCAGCACAGAAGATAAACAGACAGTAAATAAGTATATGAAAAGACGCTCCACATCATATCATCAGGGAAATGAAAATTAAAACAACAACATGCCACTACACACCTATTAGAATGGTCAGAATCCAGAACACTGACAACACCAAGTGCTGGTGAGGATGCGGAGCAACAGGAACGCTCATTCACTGCTGGTAGGAATACACATCGACACAGCCACTTTGGAAGACAGCTTGGCACTTTCTTACAAAACTAAGTATACTCTTACCACATGATCCAGCAGTCATGTACCTTGGTATTTATCCAAAGGACTTGAAATCTCATGTCCACATAAAAACCTCTACACAGATGTTTATAACAGCTTTATTCATAAATGTCAAAACTTGGAAGCAATCAAGATGTCCTTCATGTCCTTATCAAGTGAATGGATAGATCCAGACAATGAAAATACTATTGACCTTAATAAGCAAGACTAAGCAAAAAGAACAAACCTGGGTAGATACCCAGTAGTGGAATTGCTGGATCAAATGGTAGTTCTACTTTTAGTTCTTTAAAGAATCTCCACACTGTTTTCCATAGTGGTTCACCTAGTTTACATTCCCACCAGCGGTGTAGAAGTGTTCCCTGTTCCCCACATCCACTCCAATATCTATTATTTTTGGATTTTTTTATGGCCATTCTTGCAGGAGTAAGATGGTGTCACATTGAAGAAAAGAAGTCACTATACAAAAAAGATACTTGCACATGCATGTTTATAGCAGCACAATTTGCAAGTGCAAAAACGTGGAACCAACCCAAATGGAGATCAATTGAGTGGTTAAAGAAACTGTGAGATTAAACATATATAATATGGAATATATGGCATAATGGAATACTACTTAGCCATAAAAAGGAATGAATTAATGGCATTCACAGTGACCTGGATGAGACTGGAGACTATTACTCTAAGTGAAGTAACTCAGGAATGGAAAACCAAACATTCTGTGTTCTCACTCATAAGTTGGAGCTAAGCTATGATGATGCAAAGGCATAAGAATAACTCAAAGGACTTTGAGGACTCAGAGGGAAAGGGTAGGAAGAGGGTGAGGGATAAAAGACTACAAACTGGGTTCAGTGTATACTGCCCAGGTGATGGGTGCACCGAAATCTCACAAATCACCACTAAAGAACTTACTCATGTAACCAAACACCACCTGTTCCCCAATAACCTGTGGAAATAAAAAATTTTAAAAATACTATTGGCATTAAAAAGAAATGAGCTATCAAGGCATGAAAAGACACGGATAAACATTAAATGCATATTACTAAGTGAAAGAAGCCAATCTGAAAAGGCTGTTATGTATTATGTGATTCAAAGACATGACATTCTGGAAAAGGCAAAACTATGGAAACACTAAAGACATCAGTGGTTGCCAAGGGATGGGGAAGGCGGGAGAGGGATGAATAGGTGGAGCACAGAAGATTTTTAGGTAGGATGCTCTATATGACACTGTAATAGTAAATACATGTCATTGTAGATTTGCCAAAACCCATAGAACATACAACGTAGAGTGACCCTTCATGTGAGACATGGGCTTTGGGTGATAATGATGTGTCAATGTAGGTTCATGAATTGTAACAAACATGTCACACTGGTGACAGATGTGGACAGTGGGGAGGCTAGGCATGTGAGGGGCAGGGGGTACAAGGGAAATCGCTGTATCTTCTGCTCAATTTTCCTGTGAACCTAAAATGGCTGTAAACAATAAAATCTATTAAAAATTAAGTCTATTTTAAAAATCAGAGGGAACAAACAGTAAATAAAAAATAAAATGGCAGGATTAAGCCCTATTATATTAGTACTTACATAAAATGTAAATGGACCCATAATGCCAATTAAAAGATATTGGCAGAATGGATACAAAAACATGATCCCAATACACACTGTGTTTCAGAAACTAATTTCAACTGTAATATAAGTAGGGCTGAAGGTAAAAGGATGGCGAAAGATAGACCATGAGGACATGAACAAAATCAAGAATACCTGGCTATATTAACACAGATAGAATCTTCAGCACAAAGAAATTATCAGGGACAATTACTCATGTGCATGTAGCAAACAGAAGAACTGTATCATTATCCTGTCCTCATGGAAAGACTTGTATAATTGTATGAGTTCTCGCCAACCCCCTCCTCTCCAGCTCCCCGGAAAAGCAGAGGAATCTCCCTAGCAGGGATCCTCCCTTGGCCCCTCATGTTCGGTGTGAGTACACACCAGCCCTTCATACCTATGGCTTCTTTTTGGAAAACCAATGTTTCGATTGCCTGTTTCAGTTCTTTATCAAGCCATTGCTCTGAAGACGAGTGTGTTTTTTGATGTGAAGAAATGTAACTCAGCAGTGCACACTGGCATGAAAACTTCTGTTCCAACTGTTTTATAGCATTCTGCGCATTTGCATCTACCACTGGGTAAGCGAAGCCCAGCCCAGAGTCAATGTCTGTTCCTCTCAGGACCTATTTGTAGGCTTCTGGGGCTACAGAATCAATTCTACTTGCCAGCTATGTGCAGGGCCTCCCCCTTGTCCCCCTCCGCTTCCAGGGAAATCTGCCCGTAGCCATCTGCAGTCTCTGTCTCTATGTCAGCAGACAGTTGCATCTCATGCCCCAGAGGGTGTGTGGAGGGGGAGAACATGTTTAGATACAGCCCTTCCCTGCACCGCTGCAGCCCCCACACCCGCGGTTTCCATGGGCCCCGGTGGCCACCCCAAGTGAATGCACCAGGACTCCCATTTGCCGGTTCTGATCACCTTCTGACCATGGAAGGGGGTTCTTCTGATGGATATTGTCATGTCCTACTTTAATGCACCCCTGAAATGCCCACCACGATTTTCACGGAACCTTCTCTTTAATAGACTAGTTTTCCATCGGCTGTCTGAGATAACATGACCAGGTTACCGGCCACCCCTCACCAGTCAGTAAAAACCCAAATGGGAAAACCACATGCAAGTCAGCCCACTGAGCTGGTTTGATTTCTCCTTCTTCAATCAGACAATCACGTCTGTAATCTCAGCACCTTGGGAGGCAGAGGAGGAAGAATCACTTGAGCTCACGAGTTGGAGACCAACCTGGGCAACATAGCCAGACCCCATCTCTACAAAAAAACAGCTGGGTATGGTAGCATGTGCCTGTAGTCCCAGCTACTAGGGAGGCTGAGGCGGGAGGATTGCTCAGTCCTGGGATTCTGAGGCTGCAATGAGCAGTGATCACACCACTGCACTCCAGCCTGGGTGACAGAGCAGGACCCTGTCTCAAAACACAAATGAATGAAAAAAAACAACACAAAACAGAGTGACAGCCTTCCAAATAGGATGCTCTCCATTCTGCCAGGACCTGCTCTCCATAAACCAAGCAGCTTCTTGCTGATCAGTTGAGAGCTGTTCACCGTTCAGTTGGGTACTGTTTTCATGGTGACAGCGTCTGGCGGCTCCTCAGAGGATTCCAACGTCAGTCCTCGGTGAAAAGAGGCTCTGCTCATGGGGTAATGAGCTCCCTCTACCTTCCCCCAGGAGCATGTACCTGTACCCATATACATAAATTAAATAAAATTTCCATTTATTCTGGAATTCTTCTGGGCACTGACCTCTCCATGGGAGTGTTTCTCTGGCACTGCTTAAGACATTCTGGGTATTTCAGGTTCTGGGGTTATTTTATGTCCTTCAGTCATAGGGACATAAAATCAAAGCCCAGTAACCTGCAAATTGTCTCTCAAACAGAAATTTTCCAGTCCAAAATCACAGTTCTTGCTGCTGGATGGTGCTCACAGGCTTTGCTGTGAGTCCTGGTGTGCCCCACACAGGGCTGGACCATACAGAAAATGTATGCCCACACTCCTGCTTCTAACAGGGCATTCATTCAAGTTGCAAGACGTTTCTGCCCACCAGGTGTTTAATACTGTTTCAAATCGATGACCTCTGTGGGCTTGGACAAGGTTATTGGCTCCATTTAGCATGCCCAGCCAATACTGGCTGCAGGGTAGATTTACCTGTTGATAAGGTGTGGCTGTGTCCCCACCCAAATCTCA
>NW_022330897.1:0-4709 GCF_002776525.5 Piliocolobus tephrosceles | reverse complement strand
TGAGATTTGGGTGGGGACACAGCCACACCTTATCAACAGGTAAATCTACCCTGCAGCCAGTATTGGCTGGGCATGCTAAATGGAGCCAATAACCTTGTCCAAGCCCACAGAGGTCATCGATTTGAAACAGTATTAAACACCTGGTGGGCAGAAACGTCTTGCAACTTGAATGAATGCCCTGTTAGAAGCAGGAGTGTGGGCATACATTTTCTGTATGGTCCAGCCCTGTGTGGGGCACACCAGGACTCACAGCAAAGCCTGTGAGCACCATCCAGCAGCAAGAACTGTGATTTTGGACTGGAAAATTTCTGTTTGAGAGACAATTTGCAGGTTACTGGGCTTTGATTTTATGTCCCTATGACTGAAGGACATAAAATAACCCCAGAACCTGAAATACCCAGAATGTCTTAAGCAGTGCCAGAGAAACACTCCCATGGAGAGGTCAGTGCCCAGAAGAATTCCAGAATAAATGGAAATTTTATTTAATTTATGTATATGGGTACAGGTACATGCTCCTGGGGGAAGGTAGAGGGAGCTCATTACCCCATGAGCAGAGCCTCTTTTCACCGAGGACTGACGTTGGAATCCTCTGAGGAGCCGCCAGACGCTGTCACCATGAAAACAGTACCCAACTGAACGGTGAACAGCTCTCAACTGATCAGCAAGAAGCTGCTTGGTTTATGGAGAGCAGGTCCTGGCAGAATGGAGAGCATCCTATTTGGAAGGCTGTCACTCTGTTTTGTGTTGGTTTTTTTTTCATTCATTTGTGTTTTGAGACAGGGTCCTGCTCTGTCACCCAGGCTGGAGTGCAGTGGTGTGATCACTGCTCATTGCAGCCTCAGAATCCCAGGACTGAGCAATCCTCCCGCCTCAGCCTCCCTAGTAGCTGGGACTACAGGCACATGCTACCATACCCAGCTGTTTTTTTGTAGAGATGGGGTCTGGCTATGTTGCCCAGGTTGGTCTCCAACTCGTGAGCTCAAGTGATTCTTCCTCCTCTGCCTCCCAAGGTGCTGAGATTACAGACGTGATTGTCTGATTGAAGAAGGAGAAATCAAACCAGCTCAGTGGGCTGACTTGCATGTGGTTTTCCCATTTGGGTTTTTACTGACTGGTGAGGGGTGGCCGGTAACCTGGTCATGTTATCTCAGACAGCCGATGGAAAACTAGTCTATTAAAGAGAAGGTTCCGTGAAAATCGTGGTGGGCATTTCAGGGGTGCATTAAAGTAGGACATGACAATATCCATCAGAAGAACCCCCTTCCATGGTCAGAAGGTGATCAGAACCGGCAAATGGGAGTCCTGGTGCATTCACTTGGGGTGGCCACCGGGGCCCATGGAAACCGCGGGTGTGGGGGCTGCAGCGGTGCAGGGAAGGGCTGTATCTAAACATGTTCTCCCCCTCCACACACCCTCTGGGGCATGAGATGCAACTGTCTGCTGACATAGAGACAGAGACTGCAGATGGCTACGGGCAGATTTCCCTGGAAGCGGAGGGGGACAAGGGGGAGGCCCTGCACATAGCTGGCAAGTAGAATTGATTCTGTAGCCCCAGAAGCCTACAAATAGGTCCTGAGAGGAACAGACATTGACTCTGGGCTGGGCTTCGCTTACCCAGTGGTAGATGCAAATGCGCAGAATGCTATAAAACAGTTGGAACAGAAGTTTTCATGCCAGTGTGCACTGCTGAGTTACATTTCTTCACATCAAAAAACACACTCGTCTTCAGAGCAATGGCTTGATAAAGAACTGAAACAGGCAATCGAAACATTGGTTTTCCAAAAAGAAGCCATAGGTATGAAGGGCTGGTGTGTACTCACACCGAACATGAGGGGCCAAGGGAGGATCCCTGCTAGGGAGATTCCTCTGCTTTTCCGGGGAGCTGGAGAGGAGGGGGTTGGCGAGAACTCATACAATTATACAAGTCTTTCCATGAGGACAGGATAATGATACAGTTCTTCTGTTTGCTACATGCACATGAGTAATTGTCCCTGATAATTTCTTTGTGCTGAAGATTCTATCTGTGTTAATATAGCCAGGTATTCTTGATTTTGTTCATGTCCTCATGGTCTATCTTTCGCCATCCTTTTACCTTCAGCCCTACTTATATTACAGTTGAAATTAGTTTCTGAAACACAGTGTGTATTGGGATCATGTTTTTGTATCCATTCTGCCAATATCTTTTAATTGGCATTATGGGTCCATTTACATTTTATGTAAGTACTAATATAATAGGGCTTAATCCTGCCATTTTATTTTTTATTTACTGTTTGTTCCCTCTGATTTTTAAAATAGACTTAATTTTTAATAGATTTTATTGTTTACAGCCATTTTAGGTTCACAGGAAAATTGAGCAGAAGATACAGCGATTTCCCTTGTACCCCCTGCCCCTCACATGCCTAGCCTCCCCACTGTCCACATCTGTCACCAGTGTGACATGTTTGTTACAATTCATGAACCTACATTGACACATCATTATCACCCAAAGCCCATGTCTCACATGAAGGGTCACTCTACGTTGTATGTTCTATGGGTTTTGGCAAATCTACAATGACATGTATTTACTATTACAGTGTCATATAGAGCATCCTACCTAAAAATCTTCTGTGCTCCACCTATTCATCCCTCTCCCGCCTTCCCCATCCCTTGGCAACCACTGATGTCTTTACTGTTTCCATAGTTTTGCCTTTTCCAGAATGTCATGTATTTGAATCACATGATACATAACAGCCTTTTCAGATTGGCTTCTTTCACTTAGTAATATGCATTTAATGTTTAGCCGTGTCTTTTCATGCCTTGATAGCTCATTTCTTTTTAATGCCAATAGTCTTTTTAAAATTTTTTATTTCCACAGGTTATTGGGGAACAGGTGGTGCTTGGTTACATGAGTAAGTTCTTTAGTGGTGATTTGTGAGATTTCGGTGCACCCATCACCTGGGCAGTATACACTGAACCCAGTTTGTAGTCTTTTATCCCTCACCCTCTTCCTACCCTTTCCCTCTGAGTCCTCAAAGTCCTTTGAGTTATTCTTATGCCTTTGCATCATCATAGCTTAGCTCCAACTTATGAGTGAGAACACAGAATGTTTGGTTTTCCATTCCTGAGTTACTTCACTTAGAGTAATAGTCTCCAGTCTCATCCAGGTCACTGTGAATGCCATTAATTCATTCCTTTTTATGGCTAAGTAGTATTCCATTATGCCATATATTCCATATTATATATGTTTAATCTCACAGTTTCTTTAACCACTCAATTGATCTCCATTTGGGTTGGTTCCACGTTTTTGCACTTGCAAATTGTGCTGCTATAAACATGCATGTGCAAGTATCTTTTTTGTATAGTGACTTCTTTTCTTCAATGTGACACCATCTTACTCCTGCAAGAATGGCCATAAAAAAATCCAAAAATAATAGATATTGGAGTGGATGTGGGGAACAGGGAACACTTCTACACCGCTGGTGGGAATGTAAACTAGGTGAACCACTATGGAAAACAGTGTGGAGATTCTTTAAAGAACTAAAAGTAGAACTACCATTTGATCCAGCAATTCCACTACTGGGTATCTACCCAGGTTTGTTCTTTTTGCTTAGTCTTGCTTATTAAGGTCAATAGTATTTTCATTGTCTGGATCTATCCATTCACTTGATAAGGACATGAAGGACATCTTGATTGCTTCCAAGTTTTGACATTTATGAATAAAGCTGTTATAAACATCTGTGTAGAGGTTTTTATGTGGACATGAGATTTCAAGTCCTTTGGATAAATACCAAGGTACATGACTGCTGGATCATGTGGTAAGAGTATATTTAGTTTTGTAAGAAAGTGCCAAGCTGTCTTCCAAAGTGGCTGTGTCGATGTGTATTCCTACCAGCAGTGAATGAGCGTTCCTGTTGCTCCGCATCCTCACCAGCACTTGGTGTTGTCAGTGTTCTGGATTCTGACCATTCTAATAGGTGTGTAGTGGCATGTTGTTGTTTTAATTTTCATTTCCCTGATGATATGATGTGGAGCGTCTTTTTCATATACTTATTTACTGTCTGTTTATCTTCTGTGCTGAGGTGTCTGTTAAGGTCTTTGGCCCATTTTTAAATTGGGTCATTTGTTTTCTTATTTTCGACTTTTAAAAGTTCTTTTTGCATTTTGGATGACAGTCCTTTATCAGATATATCATTTGCAAAGACATGTCATTCCCAGTCTGTGGCTTGCATTTCCATTAACTTGACAGTGTCTCTTATAGAGCAGAAATATTTAATTTCAACAAAGCCTAACTTACCGTTTCTTTCTTTCATGGCTAGTGTCTTTGGTGTTGTGTCTAAAAAGTCATCGCCAAACCCAAGATCCTCTAGACTTTCTCCTATGTTAGTTTCTAAGGGTTTATAGTTTTGTGTTTTACATTTAAGGATGTCATCCATTTTGAGTTTATTTTTGGGAAGGGTGTAAAGTCTGTGTCTAGATTCTTTTTTTTACACATGGATGTCCAGTTGTTCCAGTACCATTTGTTGAAGAGATTATCTTTTTGTTATTGTATTTCCTTTGCTCGTTTGTCGGAGATCCATTGACGATATTTATGTGAGTCTACTACAGGCCTCTCTTCTGTTCCATTGATCTTTTGTCTATTTGCTCACCAGTACCACACTACCTTGATTACTGTAGCTTCATAGTGAGTCTTGAAGTTGAGTCAGTCCTCCAGCTTTGTTCTTTTCCTTCAA
>NW_022330896.1:0-4709 GCF_002776525.5 Piliocolobus tephrosceles | reverse complement strand
TTGAAGGAAAAGAACAAAGCTGGAGGACTGACTCAACTTCAAGACTCACTATGAAGCTACAGTAATCAAGGTAGTGTGGTACTGGTGAGCAAATAGACAAAAGATCAATGGAACAGAAGAGAGGCCTGTAGTAGACTCACATAAATATCGTCAATGGATCTCCGACAAACGAGCAAAGGAAATACAATAACAAAAAGATAATCTCTTCAACAAATGGTACTGGAACAACTGGACATCCATGTGTAAAAAAAAGAATCTAGACACAGACTTTACACCCTTCCCAAAAATAAACTCAAAATGGATGACATCCTTAAATGTAAAACACAAAACTATAAACCCTTAGAAACTAACATAGGAGAAAGTCTAGAGGATCTTGGGTTTGGCGATGACTTTTTAGACACAACACCAAAGACACTAGCCATGAAAGAAAGAAACGGTAAGTTAGGCTTTGTTGAAATTAAATATTTCTGCTCTATAAGAGACACTGTCAAGTTAATGGAAATGCAAGCCACAGACTGGGAATGACATGTCTTTGCAAATGATATATCTGATAAAGGACTGTCATCCAAAATGCAAAAAGAACTTTTAAAAGTCGAAAATAAGAAAACAAATGACCCAATTTAAAAATGGGCCAAAGACCTTAACAGACACCTCAGCACAGAAGATAAACAGACAGTAAATAAGTATATGAAAAAGACGCTCCACATCATATCATCAGGGAAATGAAAATTAAAACAACAACATGCCACTACACACCTATTAGAATGGTCAGAATCCAGAACACTGACAACACCAAGTGCTGGTGAGGATGCGGAGCAACAGGAACGCTCATTCACTGCTGGTAGGAATACACATCGACACAGCCACTTTGGAAGACAGCTTGGCACTTTCTTACAAAACTAAATATACTCTTACCACATGATCCAGCAGTCATGTACCTTGGTATTTATCCAAAGGACTTGAAATCTCATGTCCACATAAAAACCTCTACACAGATGTTTATAACAGCTTTATTCATAAATGTCAAAACTTGGAAGCAATCAAGATGTCCTTCATGTCCTTATCAAGTGAATGGATAGATCCAGACAATGAAAATACTATTGACCTTAATAAGCAAGACTAAGCAAAAAGAACAAACCTGGGTAGATACCCAGTAGTGGAATTGCTGGATCAAATGGTAGTTCTACTTTTAGTTCTTTAAAGAATCTCCACACTGTTTTCCATAGTGGTTCACCTAGTTTACATTCCCACCAGCGGTGTAGAAGTGTTCCCTGTTCCCCACATCCACTCCAATATCTATTATTTTTGGATTTTTTTATGGCCATTCTTGCAGGAGTAAGATGGTGTCACATTGAAGAAAAGAAGTCACTATACAAAAAAGATACTTGCACATGCATGTTTATAGCAGCACAATTTGCAAGTGCAAAAACGTGGAACCAACCCAAATGGAGATCAATTGAGTGGTTAAAGAAACTGTGAGATTAAACATATATAATATGGAATATATGGCATAATGGAATACTACTTAGCCATAAAAAGGAATGAATTAATGGCATTCACAGTGACCTGGATGAGACTGGAGACTATTACTCTAAGTGAAGTAACTCAGGAATGGAAAACCAAACATTCTGTGTTCTCACTCATAAGTTGGAGCTAAGCTATGATGATGCAAAGGCATAAGAATAACTCAAAGGACTTTGAGGACTCAGAGGGAAAGGGTAGGAAGAGGGTGAGGGATAAAAGACTACAAACTGGGTTCAGTGTATACTGCCCAGGTGATGGGTGCACCGAAATCTCACAAATCACCACTAAAGAACTTACTCATGTAACCAAACACCACCTGTTCCCCAATAACCTGTGGAAATAAAAAATTTTAAAAATACTATTGGCATTAAAAAGAAATGAGCTATCAAGGCATGAAAAGACACGGATAAACATTAAATGCATATTACTAAGTGAAAGAAGCCAATCTGAAAAGGCTGTTATGTATTATGTGATTCAAAGACATGACATTCTGGAAAAGGCAAAACTATGGAAACACTAAAGACATCAGTGGTTGCCAAGGGATGGGGAAGGCGGGAGAGGGATGAATAGGTGGAGCACAGAAGATTTTTAGGTAGGATGCTCTATATGACACTGTAATAGTAAATACATGTCATTGTAGATTTGCCAAAACCCATAGAACATACAACGTAGAGTGACCCTTCATGTGAGACATGGGCTTTGGGTGATAATGATGTGTCAATGTAGGTTCATGAATTGTAACAAACATGTCACACTGGTGACAGATGTGGACAGTGGGGAGGCTAGGCATGTGAGGGGCAGGGGGTACAAGGGAAATCGCTGTATCTTCTGCTCAATTTTCCTGTGAACCTAAAATGGCTGTAAACAATAAAATCTATTAAAAATTAAGTCTATTTTAAAAATCAGAGGGAACAAACAGTAAATAAAAAATAAAATGGCAGGATTAAGCCCTATTATATTAGTACTTACATAAAATGTAAATGGACCCATAATGCCAATTAAAAGATATTGGCAGAATGGATACAAAAACATGATCCCAATACACACTGTGTTTCAGAAACTAATTTCAACTGTAATATAAGTAGGGCTGAAGGTAAAAGGATGGCGAAAGATAGACCATGAGGACATGAACAAAATCAAGAATACCTGGCTATATTAACACAGATAGAATCTTCAGCACAAAGAAATTATCAGGGACAATTACTCATGTGCATGTAGCAAACAGAAGAACTGTATCATTATCCTGTCCTCATGGAAAGACTTGTATAATTGTATGAGTTCTCGCCAACCCCCTCCTCTCCAGCTCCCCGGAAAAGCAGAGGAATCTCCCTAGCAGGGATCCTCCCTTGGCCCCTCATGTTCGGTGTGAGTACACACCAGCCCTTCATACCTATGGCTTCTTTTTGGAAAACCAATGTTTCGATTGCCTGTTTCAGTTCTTTATCAAGCCATTGCTCTGAAGACGAGTGTGTTTTTTGATGTGAAGAAATGTAACTCAGCAGTGCACACTGGCATGAAAACTTCTGTTCCAACTGTTTTATAGCATTCTGCGCATTTGCATCTACCACTGGGTAAGCGAAGCCCAGCCCAGAGTCAATGTCTGTTCCTCTCAGGACCTATTTGTAGGCTTCTGGGGCTACAGAATCAATTCTACTTGCCAGCTATGTGCAGGGCCTCCCCCTTGTCCCCCTCCGCTTCCAGGGAAATCTGCCCGTAGCCATCTGCAGTCTCTGTCTCTATGTCAGCAGACAGTTGCATCTCATGCCCCAGAGGGTGTGTGGAGGGGGAGAACATGTTTAGATACAGCCCTTCCCTGCACCGCTGCAGCCCCCACACCCGCGGTTTCCATGGGCCCCGGTGGCCACCCCAAGTGAATGCACCAGGACTCCCATTTGCCGGTTCTGATCACCTTCTGACCATGGAAGGGGGTTCTTCTGATGGATATTGTCATGTCCTACTTTAATGCACCCCTGAAATGCCCACCACGATTTTCACGGAACCTTCTCTTTAATAGACTAGTTTTCCATCGGCTGTCTGAGATAACATGACCAGGTTACCGGCCACCCCTCACCAGTCAGTAAAAACCCAAATGGGAAAACCACATGCAAGTCAGCCCACTGAGCTGGTTTGATTTCTCCTTCTTCAATCAGACAATCACGTCTGTAATCTCAGCACCTTGGGAGGCAGAGGAGGAAGAATCACTTGAGCTCACGAGTTGGAGACCAACCTGGGCAACATAGCCAGACCCCATCTCTACAAAAAAACAGCTGGGTATGGTAGCATGTGCCTGTAGTCCCAGCTACTAGGGAGGCTGAGGCGGGAGGATTGCTCAGTCCTGGGATTCTGAGGCTGCAATGAGCAGTGATCACACCACTGCACTCCAGCCTGGGTGACAGAGCAGGACCCTGTCTCAAAACACAAATGAATGAAAAAAAAACCAACACAAAACAGAGTGACAGCCTTCCAAATAGGATGCTCTCCATTCTGCCAGGACCTGCTCTCCATAAACCAAGCAGCTTCTTGCTGATCAGTTGAGAGCTGTTCACCGTTCAGTTGGGTACTGTTTTCATGGTGACAGCGTCTGGCGGCTCCTCAGAGGATTCCAACGTCAGTCCTCGGTGAAAAGAGGCTCTGCTCATGGGGTAATGAGCTCCCTCTACCTTCCCCCAGGAGCATGTACCTGTACCCATATACATAAATTAAATAAAATTTCCATTTATTCTGGAATTCTTCTGGGCACTGACCTCTCCATGGGAGTGTTTCTCTGGCACTGCTTAAGACATTCTGGGTATTTCAGGTTCTGGGGTTATTTTATGTCCTTCAGTCATAGGGACATAAAATCAAAGCCCAGTAACCTGCAAATTGTCTCTCAAACAGAAATTTTCCAGTCCAAAATCACAGTTCTTGCTGCTGGATGGTGCTCACAGGCTTTGCTGTGAGTCCTGGTGTGCCCCACACAGGGCTGGACCATACAGAAAATGTATGCCCACACTCCTGCTTCTAACAGGGCATTCATTCAAGTTGCAAGACGTTTCTGCCCACCAGGTGTTTAATACTGTTTCAAATCGATGACCTCTGTGGGCTTGGACAAGGTTATTGGCTCCATTTAGCATGCCCAGCCAATACTGGCTGCAGGGTAGATTTACCTGTTGATAAGGTGTGGCTGTGTCCCCACCCAAATCTCA
>NW_022330895.1:0-9688 GCF_002776525.5 Piliocolobus tephrosceles | reverse complement strand
GGTACTGGCATCAAAACACATAAACCAATGGAACAACATACAGAACCTAGAAATAAATTCATGTATTTACAGCCAACTGATTTTATACAAAGGCTCCAAGAACACTCACTGGGGAAGGAGTGTCTTCAACAAATGATGCTGGGAAGACTGGACATCCCTCTACAGAAAAACAAAACTAGACCTCTCCTACCATATATAACAATCAAGTCAAAATGGATTAAACTCTTAAATGCAAGACTTGAAACAACGAAATAACTAGGAGAAAGCAGGGAAATGTTATAGGACATCGGTCTGAGCAAGGATTTTCTGGAAAAGACCTCAAAACTGCAGGCAACAAACACAAAAGTAGACAAATTGGATTATATCAAACTAAAAAGCTTCTGCACAGCAAAGGAAACAATCAATCGAGTGAAGAGACAGACTACTGAATGGAAGAAAAGATGTCCAAACTAATTATCCACAAGGGATTAATATCTAGAATACACAAGGAACTCAAATAACTCAACAGCAAAAAACAAAACCAAAAACAATCCAATTTAAAAATGGACAAATGAGCTGAATAGAGATTGCTCAAAAGAAGACATGCAAACAGCCAACAGGAATATGAAAAACAATGCTCATCATCACCAATCATCAGAGAAATGCAAATCAAAACCACATTAAGGTATCACCCCAGTTAGAATGGCCATTATCAAAAAGGCAGAAATAACAAAGGCGGGCACGGATGCAGAGAAAGAGGAACTCATACACTATTGGTGGGAACGTAAATTAGCACAGCCATTATGGAAAAGCAGCATGGAGGTTCCTCTATATCATCCAGCAATCCCACTGCTGGGTGTATACCTGATCAATGAAAATCAGTATGTCAAAGAGATATCTACAGTCCCATGCTTATTGCAGCCCTATTTACAATATCCAAAATGTTGAATCAACCTAAGTGTTCAACAACAGATAAATGGATAAGGAAACTGTGGTACACATATACAGTGGAATATTATCCAGCCATTAAGTAAATGAATTCTTTCATTCATGGCAGCATGGATGAGTGTGGAGGGTATTATGTTAAGTGAAATAAGCCAGGCACAGAAAGACAAATACCACATGTTCTCACTCATATGTGGAAGCTAAAAGATCTCATAGAAATAGGGAAGAAAGTGGTTACTAGAGGCTGGGAAGGGTAGGGAGGAAGATGAAATGGCCAGAAGTTGGTTAACGAAGGCAAAAGTATGGCTAGATAGAAGGAGTAAGTCCTAGTGTTCTATACCACTATAGGGTGACTAAACTAACAGGAATTTATTGTATATTTTCAAATAGCTTAGAAGAGAGGATTGTGAATGATCCCAAGACAAAGAAACGATAAATGTTTGAGGTGACAGATATGCTCATTACGCTAATTTGATAATGACACGTTATATACATGTATGGAGCTGTAAAGGTCAACTGAGGCTGGAGCCGAACTGGGAACGAGGACACAAGGCAAATGGCAGTGAGAATAGCCTTTATTAGGGCTTGCGGGCGAGGTTCCTGGGTCCAAAGGCGTGGGCCGAGGAAGTCGCGCTGAGGGAGTAGGGTAGGGGCTTCTTACAGCCTGAGAGGGAGGGAAGCTGGTTGTGCAAACAGGGCCTGGGGGGTCTTGAAACTACTAGGGTCACGAGTTGAGTAAGGGTCACGAGGAAGGGGTCTTTGGAAACTGTTAACCGAAGCTGCTGTTTACGAACTTGTGGAATGCAGGTGAGCTGCAGGTCATGGGGGCGTGTGGTTGCCCAGCCGGAATCTCTGACGTATGTAAGTCTGAGGGTGTGTTCAAAGAGAAAGGGAAGTCTCGCTCGAACAAAGGGCCTGCTACGCCGAGTGGCACCGCCATTTGGGTCTAGAGCCCTGCCTAACAGGAACCATCACACTGTACCACGTGAATATGTAGAAGTATGATGTGGCCATTCAAAATAATAATGCAAGAAAAAAGAAAAAGACAAGAAAAGGAAATAAAAGGTATACAGATTACGAAGAAAAAAATGAAATTGTCTGTGTTCACAAATTATGATTGCCTATGTAGAAAATCCCAAAGAATTAACCAAAACCAAAACAAAACAAAAAGCCCTGGAACTTATACATGAAATGACAAGGTCACAGACTACAGAATTAATACGGAAAGGTCAATTGATTTTCTAAATATCTGCAATAATCGATTAAATTTTGATTCCAGACACAGCAGCTTTGAGAGGCGGTATGTGTTCTGGGCAGCCACGGGGGCCCCCACCACCCACACTGGGGTTCCTGGGCCAGGCTGTGCTCCCTCAGGCAGCTCCAGGCACTCTGAGGCCTTCTACCAGCACTTTGGCAGATGAGTTGGAGTCACCATTTGAGGCCTGCTTTGCTTCTCTGGTGAGTCAGGACTGTCCATGGCACTGATCAGGAAGAAATTCCAACTGGTGTTGATGAGGGTATCCAGAAGTTTCTGGCTGTTGTAAGACAGAGTGTTTTTCCTAGAAAAAAAGACTGTTAAATTATCTGATAACAAACAAAAACAGAGCAAGTTGTCAAAGAGTTCATCACATTGACTCATTTCCTGATGTGAATACTTGAATAACAATGTAAGATGCCTTGGAATTAAGGAACGGGTTACAGCGGAAAGACGCACTGGCCCAGAAGCACTTGACAAAGCTGAGGCATTGGCAGCAGGAGCTGGAGGACAGCAGTGTCCAGCAGAGAACAACCAGCCAGCACCCCTCAGGGCTCCTCAACTTACCTTCAGCAGCCATCTGCCAATACTATGGAGTCCTAATTAGGGAAAGGAGTTGGGGGAAAGCAAAAAGAGAAGGCAGATAAGCTGTAAACCTGCCTTTCTTCATGACACAGGACACAGCCTTCCTGCACAGGTAACTCATCATCTTCCTGCACTCAACTTATCAGCAGACCCTCAGCTGATAGAAAAATGCAAGTTAGCTCACCACAACCTTGGCATTACCAGCACCGCACAAAGCCCTCTCCAGCACACAGCACAAGCACCATCCTATAAAACCCCAGCAGGCCTTTGTCTCCTTGTAGTCAGCCCGTGCCCATTGCTTTCTTACAACATATTTTCATACTGTCTCTAAGAAATCTGCCTTTCTTTACCTACAACTGTTTTGGTAAATTCCTTTACCATCAATGCTACTGGCCCCAGATACTCACTACCCATGGCCAATATCCCTGCACCTTTGAAGATGACCTGGGTGAAGGAGCAGAGGCTGTCGGCCTGAGAATTGGCTGGTGTGTGAGGTAGCTCCATGCTGGGCTCTTTTTGTCTTCCTGAGCCTTGAAGGCCCCACTCGACACTTGCTGACATCCACTCCAGTTCCTGGTCTGACCTGGATGCTGCCTGGTCCCAGAAGCCTTGCCGCGCACTTTCTGCTGCATCCCTGGGCACACGGCTTCTCTCTTCTGCTGCTCTTGCTGGCTCTCCCTTGTGGGTTGGTGCTGTGTGTCTGTCTCTGTGCCCCTCACTAATTGCACACCTATGACAGGTAGACATTATTCCTCTTAAATATGCAGGGACCTTATCTTCTTTATCGCTGATACACAATGCTTATTACTCTGTGTGTGTGTGTGTGTGTGTGTGTGTGTCTGCGCATGTGCGGTATCTGGCATATGGACCTGTGATTAACAGCCTGACGCCAACACATCTCCTCGGTGAGAATACACAGGTTAAACAAGCTCTTAAAAAGCTCACATTAGATGACCTCAAGGTTGTTAACCTGATCATCACATGGTAATTAGAAACTCTGGCAGCTTTAGATTTTTTGATTAAAAACTTAAATAAACAGATTAAGTTTTAGGCATTCTTTCAAATGGGTTCTCAGTGAAAAGATTATTGGGAACTATTCTACTTGGTGCTTAGTGAAAATATTTTGAATTAATGTGTGTACCAACCTGTTATTGCTATTCTTTATTAAATTCAAAGGTTTTATGTCAAATAGAAATTTTTCAAGAAAATTTCAAACTTCAAATACAAATTACCATTTGTAATGGCACCAAAAAGTGAAATATTTAGGTATTAATCAAACAAAATATGTATGGGTTCTGTTGTAGAAAACTTCAGAATTCTGGTTTGAAAGTCAAAGAAGTTCTGATGAGAGGAGAATCTGTCAATCCATGTTTGTGGACTGGAAGACTCTATTGTCAAGATGTGAACTTTTCCCAACTTGGTCTATGGATTTAATGCAATTCCAATCAAAATCCCAGCAAACTTCTTTGAAGATCTGAACAAACAGATTTTAAGTTTATATAGAAAGTCAAAAGACTCAGAATATCCAAGGAAGTATTGAAGAAGAACAAAATAGAATCTAACACTACCTGACTTCAAGACTCAAAGCTACAGTAATCACAGCAGTGGGTCCTGGTGGAAGAACAGACATACAGATCAGTGGAACGAAATGGAGAGCAGAGAAATAGATCTTCCCAGATACTGTCAAATGATCTTCCACAAAGGAAAAAGACAATCCAATAGACAATAGATAATCTTTCCAACAAATGGTGCTGGCACGATGAAAAGTCCACAGGCAAAAAAAAGGGAGGAGGAAGGAAGGAAGGAAGGAAGGAAGGAAGGAAGGAAGGAAGGAAGGAAGGAAGGAAGGAAGGAAGATGAATCTAGTTACTGATCTTAAACCCTTCACAAATCATAAGTCCAAATGGAACACAGAGGGAAATGTAAAAATGCCAAACTATAAAACTCCTAGAAGAAAACAGAAAACATAGTTGAAAATCTAGGTAACTTTGCATTTGGAGATGAGTTTTGTGATCTAACACCAGAAGTACAGTCTGTGAAAGAAAATCATCATAACTGGACTGTATTAAAATTGATAATTGCTCCACAAACAACATCTAAAAGAATGTAAAAGCAAGACATAGACTGGGAGAAAATCTTTGCAGAACACATGAGTGACAAGAACTGGCATCCAAACTATACAAAGAGGGTTGGGTACAGTGGCTCACACTAGTAATCCCAGCACTTTGGGAGGTTGAGGTGGGAGGAACGCTTGAGCCCAGGAATTCGAGACTGGCCTGCACAACATAGTGAGACCATCTCTACAAAAGATGAAAAATTAGCTGGCTGTGATGGCTGTGCCTATAGTCCCAGGCACTCAGGAGGCTAAGAAGCTTAAGCTTAAGCTCAGGAGGTTGAGGCTGCAGTGAGTAATAACGGCACCACTGCACTCCAGCCTGGGCGACAGAGTGAGACCCTGTCTCAAAAACAAACAAAACAAACAAAATACATGAAGAACACTCAAAACTCAGTAATGAACTCTTAAAACTTAGAAAACAAACAGCCCAATTAAAAAGTGGGTAAAAAAAATCTGAATACACACCTGACCAAAATGGATACACAGATGGTAAAAATACAGGAAAGATGCTCCGGACTGCGTGTTATGAGGGAGCTGCAGACTGAAGCCGCGGTGAGAAGCCTCTACACACCCACGGGAACTTGGCGCACCCACATGACTGACGACATTGAGGCCTGGGAGCAGCAGGAGCCCCGTGCCTGTGTCCCGCAGGAGCGCCCGATGGCAGAGGCGCCTGGGGCAGCTCGGTGTCTCTCACAGAAGTCGCCACAGTCCCACACAGACCCCAGCGTCACAGCCACCTGATGGGAAAACTCCCCAGAAACAGGGTCTACGTGGAGAGGATCTAAGGAGGAGGAGGACCAAGGCCTGAGCCCTCACCCCCCTGGGGTGGCACCCCCAGCTCCAGGCCAGCCCAGCACCCTGGTGTTCTCCCAGACAGGCAGCTGCAAGCCCTGGACCCACCTGTTCTTCCTGAAGGTCCACAAGAGCATCAGCAGCACCATCGTGAACATTCTGTTCCGCTTCAGGTGGAAGCACCCCCTCACCTTTGCTCTGCCTTCCCAGCAAGCCCCCCATTTCTTCTATGGGCTCTGCTTCTAGGCCAGCGGTGGAGGGCTTCTCCAGGGGCTGGAGCCCTCATTTCGATATCACGTGGGGCACCTGAGGTTCCAGCCCACGCAGGTGAGTCCTGGGCCCTGAGACTGGGGTGTGGGAGGAGAAGGTGATGGCCCACACTCTAGGCGGATGCCACCTGCACACAGGACCCCAGGAGACCCCACAGGTGTGGAAAAGCATTCCGTCTTCCAAGAATGAGAGTCCTGTGCTGCTCTCCTGGAGAACCTGGTGCCCTGAGCAGGGAGGGGAGGTGGGTGCAGATAGAGCGCTGGGGTGGCCATTCCTGTCCTGAAGGTTCTGGGAAGGGGTCCGTGGGGGACCCCGAGTGCAGACGGAAGGGTGGGGCTCACCTCCCTCGGGAACTCTGGATGCACAGGCCAGAGCTCCAGAGGCCCAGGGCGATGGAAGGTCTGCCTGCGTGGGGCTCAGGGCGACTCCTGCCCTTGCAGCCATTGGAGCGTCCCCAGAGCCAGCCGCCCTCGTGGGCACACAGGCCCTTCCCCGCCCACACGCGACAGGTCCGGACCTGCGACACCTTCTCCTTCACCATCCTGCGGGACCCAGCCCGGGGCCTGGAGTCGCTTCTACAAGACGGCCTCGCCCTTTGCCCTTTGGCCTTCCTGGCCCACACCCGCGCCTTCTAGGACCGCCGGCGGCCCGACAGCCACTATGGCCGCAACCTCAGGGCCTGGGACCTGGGCTTCGACCACAACGCGCCGCCGGCTTGTGGGGGTGCAAGCGGTGGCCCCGCGCTTCCCCCTGGTGCCGATCGCCCGGCACCTGGACGAGCCCCTGGGGCCGCTGCGCCGCGCTGTGCTGGGGCCTGGAGGACCCGGTGGCCTTCCCCGCCCACAGGCGCGGCCTTCGCCCGGGGCCGCTGGAGCCGCGCGTGCAGCGCAGGGAGCGCGCCTAGAACCCGCTGGACCTGGCTCTGGGCGACCCTGAGCCTCACTCTGTGGGCGCGGTGGGCGCGCTGGGGCCGCGGGCTGCGGCCGGAGGTGGCGGCGCTGCGGGCGCGGTGGGCGCGCACCTGCCTCCCGCGTGGCGAGGCCGCGGGGCCCGGCGCGGAGCTTGACCCGCAGCTGGCGCCGCTGCAGCACGACCTGGCGCCCGTCCTGGGCTACCAGCTGCGGCCAGACCTGGACCCGGCCACCCGCCGCCACGGCCGAGACCCGGCCACCCGCGAGCTGCAGTTCGCCAGGCGCCTGGACCTGGCCAGTTCCAGGATCGGGTGTGGGATCCCGGGCGCCCTGGGGGAGCAGAGCCCCGGCCAGGCAGCCTCGCGCGGCAGGCCCAGGCCCCGGGGAAAATGCGGGCCGTGTTCAGAGGAGGACGGGGGTCCTTAGGGCCCTGGAACAGAAGGCCGCGCCCTCAGCCCCTGTTACGTGGGACCCCACAGGGCGGGAGACAGTGGCCAGGAGCCACAGCTGAACCTGCGCTGTCCCGGCTCCGTTTTCTGCGCATCCTTCCCTAGCGCGGCGAAGCCTGCTTTTAGCAATTTGCTTTTCTTTCAGTCTACTTGAAAGCCATGTAGGTCGCTCATGGCAGATGCACGATTCCAAGTCATTTTGGCAGTTTTTTTGTTTTGATTGTTCGTTTTTTGTTTTTCTGTTTGTTTGTTTTTGTTTTTTGTTTTCGGGAGTTTTGCTCTTGTTGTCCAGGCTAGAGTGCAGTGGTGTGATCTCAGCTCCCTGCAACTTCTGCCTTCCGGTTTCCAGCGATTCTCCTGCCTCAGCCTCCCGAGTAGCTGGGACTACAGGCACGCGCCACCACGCCCAGCTAATTTTTTTTTTTTAAGTAGAGACGGGGTTTCACCGTGTTGTCCAGGATGGTCCCGATCTCTTGACCTCGTGACCCACCCACCTCGCCCTCCCAAAGTGCTGGGATTACAGGCCTGAGCCACCGCACCCGGCATTTTGGCAGCTTTTAATGTGGAGAAGGCTCTTTCTGCTGAGGGAACGTGCCGGAGATGTTGGGAGTGTCTCATAGGCTGTGGCGAGCTGGGAAGCTGCTCTGCTGAGCCACCTGGAGTCGCAGATTTTAGCACATCTAGAGCAGATGAGCGGCTACTCCCACAAATGTTCAGGCTTCAGACAGATCACTTTTTTGATCATAAGTTTGAGTGTGCTTTTAGATGCAAGTCTATCGTGATTATGTTTCCCCTGACGTTTCCTGTACTTGTGGAGCTCATAGGAGAGACTGAAGGTGAATTCACCATTGTACACAACTTACAACGTCTGTTTGTGAATTCTAACTGTGTATCTTCAACTGTAAGAAAAATGAATTTCAAAACTTCTTCTGTATTATTACCTGGATATTCCAACATGTTATATGAAAATTGTGCTCATTTCTGTCAAATGCAGTGGCCCTTACTTCAAGGCTTGTGGATTTTGTTGAGAATTTCAAGATTTTCAGAAATTCTAAGCTGGAGTAATTCTAACAACCTCCTGGTTACTTTACTGAGATGTGGCTGTGTCTGCTTCTCCCACCCTCAGGTACTGACACAGTTACTGCCTGAGCAGCAGGACCTCCCCTCCTGGAAGGATCTGTGCCGAGGCTGCAGGCACTCCTGGGGGAACAGACACACCTCTGGCACCCAGGGGCTGGGTGCTGCCCCCAGAGGAGAAGCCCCTCTCCTTCCTGAGGCCCCACCCCCTGCTGCTGCTTCTGCAGCTGACATGTGACACCCAGGCATGGCCAGGCCCTCAAGCAGAACCCCTGTGAGGGGAGCTGGTTGGCCCCACCCCATCAGCTCCCCTGTGTGCTCAGCAGTCCTTTGCCTGGCAGCATCTGGCAGCCCCATCGGGGCCTCTGGAAGACGCACGCACAGGACTGGCTCTCAGGCGTGTCCCACAGGGGTCCTGTCCCCACTCCACAGCAGGGAAGAGGAGCCTGGGGCTCCAGAAAGAGTCAGCTCTTTGCCTGGGTGGGAGGGGCTTTACGGCAGGGAGGAGGGTGTGTGTGTGAAGGGGCAGCCTCGGGGTGGGCGAGATTCTTCTTTCTCTCCCTCCACCAGACGCTGGTCCAGGAAAATGTGGCCTCACCGGCATCCCCAGGGAGAAGCCCACGCAGCATGAGACGGGAATCATACAGGGTGGTTGGAGGGGAGTGGACATTCTAGGCAGCCCCTTCTCATCTCCCGGAACAGGAAACCCTGCAGGAGCCAGGGGCTGTCAGGACCCCAAACACCAGGGTGTGGCCGCGCTGGCTGAGACCGCCTGGACCCCACAGGGCTCTGGGTGTGCCCGGGTGTCTCCTGCGGCCTCACGATGCGCTCATTAGCATACTCTTCACACCCCCACCGCGCATGACGGCTCCAGAACACCCAGATCTGATGTAAAAATGGGCGGCCCTGCAGCTCTGAGACATCTCCACCTTTTCCAGGAACCTGTGGATTTTCCTCCAGCCCCAGCGCCCCTGCATGGGACGGGACTCTAGAGGGCGCCACACTCCGTTTCTCCAGCGGGAGCTTTGGCCTTGGCAGGAAATCTCTGGTCTCACTATTTGCCAACTTGCCCCTGAATTCCTTCTCGCCGTGGTGTTGAGAGCGTGGACACTGGCCGGGGTGGAGGTCTCACTGGGGGTTGGGGTGTCCCCTAGCCCCCCGAGTCAGGGACGTCTGCCTGCTTTCTCCTCTCCTCCTTCCCCCATAGCAGAGCAGGCGGGCCCAGGGGCTGCTGCCCACCAGAAGACGGGGTGCGGCCCGCGGCAGGACCACCAGCACCTCACTCCCTCCCTCTGGATGGGGCAGC
>NW_022330894.1:0-9690 GCF_002776525.5 Piliocolobus tephrosceles | reverse complement strand
GCTGCCCCATCCAGAGGGAGGGAGTGAGGTGCTGGTGGTCCTGCCGCGGGCCGCACCCCGTCTTCTGGTGGGCAGCAGCCCCTGGGCCCGCCTGCTCTGCTATGGGGGAAGGAGGAGAGGAGAAAGCAGGCAGACGTCCCTGACTCGGGGGGCTAGGGGACACCCCAACCCCCAGTGAGACCTCCACCCCGGCCAGTGTCCACGCTCTCAACACCACGGCGAGAAGGAATTCAGGGGCAAGTTGGCAAATAGTGAGACCAGAGATTTCCTGCCAAGGCCAAAGCTCCCGCTGGAGAAACGGAGTGTGGCGCCCTCTAGAGTCCCGTCCCATGCAGGGGCGCTGGGGCTGGAGGAAAATCCACAGGTTCCTGGAAAAGGTGGAGATGTCTCAGAGCTGCAGGGCCGCCCATTTTTACATCAGATCTGGGTGTTCTGGAGCCGTCATGCGCGGTGGGGGTGTGAAGAGTATGCTAATGAGCGCATCGTGAGGCCGCAGGAGACACCCGGGCACACCCAGAGCCCTGTGGGGTCCAGGCGGTCTCAGCCAGCGCGGCCACACCCTGGTGTTTGGGGTCCTGACAGCCCCTGGCTCCTGCAGGGTTTCCTGTTCCGGGAGATGAGAAGGGGCTGCCTAGAATGTCCACTCCCCTCCAACCACCCTGTATGATTCCCGTCTCATGCTGCGTGGGCTTCTCCCTGGGGATGCCGGTGAGGCCACATTTTCCTGGACCAGCGTCTGGTGGAGGGAGAGAAAGAAGAATCTCGCCCACCCCGAGGCTGCCCCTTCACACACACACCCTCCTCCCTGCCGTAAAGCCCCTCCCACCCAGGCAAAGAGCTGACTCTTTCTGGAGCCCCAGGCTCCTCTTCCCTGCTGTGGAGTGGGGACAGGACCCCTGTGGGACACGCCTGAGAGCCAGTCCTGTGCGTGCGTCTTCCAGAGGCCCCGATGGGGCTGCCAGATGCTGCCAGGCAAAGGACTGCTGAGCACACAGGGGAGCTGATGGGGTGGGGCCAACCAGCTCCCCTCACAGGGGTTCTGCTTGAGGGCCTGGCCATGCCTGGGTGTCACATGTCAGCTGCAGAAGCAGCAGCAGGGGGTGGGGCCTCAGGAAGGAGAGGGGCTTCTCCTCTGGGGGCAGCACCCAGCCCCTGGGTGCCAGAGGTGTGTCTGTTCCCCCAGGAGTGCCTGCAGCCTCGGCACAGATCCTTCCAGGAGGGGAGGTCCTGCTGCTCAGGCAGTAACTGTGTCAGTACCTGAGGGTGGGAGAAGCAGACACAGCCACATCTCAGTAAAGTAACCAGGAGGTTGTTAGAATTACTCCAGCTTAGAATTTCTGAAAATCTTGAAATTCTCAACAAAATCCACAAGCCTTGAAGTAAGGGCCACTGCATTTGACAGAAATGAGCACAATTTTCATATAACATGTTGGAATATCCAGGTAATAATACAGAAGAAGTTTTGAAATTCATTTTTCTTACAGTTGAAGATACACAGTTAGAATTCACAAACAGACGTTGTAAGTTGTGTACAATGGTGAATTCACCTTCAGTCTCTCCTATGAGCTCCACAAGTACAGGAAACGTCAGGGGAAACATAATCACGATAGACTTGCATCTAAAAGCACACTCAAACTTATGATCAAAAAAGTGATCTGTCTGAAGCCTGAACATTTGTGGGAGTAGCCGCTCATCTGCTCTAGATGTGCTAAAATCTGCGACTCCAGGTGGCTCAGCAGAGCAGCTTCCCAGCTCGCCACAGCCTATGAGACACTCCCAACATCTCCGGCACGTTCCCTCAGCAGAAAGAGCCTTCTCCACATTAAAAGCTGCCAAAATGCCGGGTGCGGTGGCTCAGGCCTGTAATCCCAGCACTTTGGGAGGGCGAGGTGGGTGGGTCACGAGGTCAAGAGATCGGGACCATCCTGGACAACACGGTGAAACCCCGTCTCTACTTAAAAAAAAAAAATTAGCTGGGCGTGGTGGCGCGTGCCTGTAGTCCCAGCTACTCGGGAGGCTGAGGCAGGAGAATCGCTGGAAACCGGAAGGCAGAAGTTGCAGGGAGCTGAGATCACACCACTGCACTCTAGCCTGGACAACAAGAGCAAAACTCCCGAAAACAAAAAACAAAAACAAACAAACAGAAAAACAAAAAACGAACAATCAAAACAAAAAAACTGCCAAAATGACTTGGAATCGTGCATCTGCCATGAGCGACCTACATGGCTTTCAAGTAGACTGAAAGAAAAGCAAATTGCTAAAAGCAGGCTTCGCCGCGCTAGGGAAGGATGCGCAGAAAACGGAGCCGGGACAGCGCAGGTTCAGCTGTGGCTCCTGGCCACTGTCTCCCGCCCTGTGGGGTCCCACGTAACAGGGGCTGAGGGCGCGGCCTTCTGTTCCAGGGCCCTAAGGACCCCCGTCCTCCTCTGAACACGGCCCGCATTTTCCCCGGGGCCTGGGCCTGCCGCGCGAGGCTGCCTGGCCGGGGCTCTGCTCCCCCAGGGCGCCCGGGATCCCACACCCGATCCTGGAACTGGCCAGGTCCAGGCGCCTGGCGAACTGCAGCTCGCGGGTGGCCGGGTCTCGGCCGTGGCGGCGGGTGGCCGGGTCCAGGTCTGGCCGCAGCTGGTAGCCCAGGACGGGCGCCAGGTCGTGCTGCAGCGGCGCCAGCTGCGGGTCAAGCTCCGCGCCGGGCCCCGCGGCCTCGCCACGCGGGAGGCAGGTGCGCGCCCACCGCGCCCGCAGCGCCGCCACCTCCGGCCGCAGCCCGCGGCCCCAGCGCGCCCACCGCGCCCACAGAGTGAGGCTCAGGGTCGCCCAGAGCCAGGTCCAGCGGGTTCTAGGCGCGCTCCCTGCGCTGCACGCGCGGCTCCAGCGGCCCCGGGCGAAGGCCGCGCCTGTGGGCGGGGAAGGCCACCGGGTCCTCCAGGCCCCAGCACAGCGCGGCGCAGCGGCCCCAGGGGCTCGTCCAGGTGCCGGGCGATCGGCACCAGGGGGAAGCGCGGGGCCACCGCTTGCACCCCCACAAGCCGGCGGCGCGTTGTGGTCGAAGCCCAGGTCCCAGGCCCTGAGGTTGCGGCCATAGTGGCTGTCGGGCCGCCGGCGGTCCTAGAAGGCGCGGGTGTGGGCCAGGAAGGCCAAAGGGCAAAGGGCGAGGCCGTCTTGTAGAAGCGACTCCAGGCCCCGGGCTGGGTCCCGCAGGATGGTGAAGGAGAAGGTGTCGCAGGTCCGGACCTGTCGCGTGTGGGCGGGGAAGGGCCTGTGTGCCCACGAGGGCGGCTGGCTCTGGGGACGCTCCAATGGCTGCAAGGGCAGGAGTCGCCCTGAGCCCCACGCAGGCAGACCTTCCATCGCCCTGGGCCTCTGGAGCTCTGGCCTGTGCATCCAGAGTTCCCGAGGGAGGTGAGCCCCACCCTTCCGTCTGCACTCGGGGTCCCCCACGGACCCCTTCCCAGAACCTTCAGGACAGGAATGGCCACCCCAGCGCTCTATCTGCACCCACCTCCCCTCCCTGCTCAGGGCACCAGGTTCTCCAGGAGAGCAGCACAGGACTCTCATTCTTGGAAGACGGAATGCTTTTCCACACCTGTGGGGTCTCCTGGGGTCCTGTGTGCAGGTGGCATCCGCCTAGAGTGTGGGCCATCACCTTCTCCTCCCACACCCCAGTCTCAGGGCCCAGGACTCACCTGCGTGGGCTGGAACCTCAGGTGCCCCACGTGATATCGAAATGAGGGCTCCAGCCCCTGGAGAAGCCCTCCACCGCTGGCCTAGAAGCAGAGCCCATAGAAGAAATGGGGGGCTTGCTGGGAAGGCAGAGCAAAGGTGAGGGGGTGCTTCCACCTGAAGCGGAACAGAATGTTCACGATGGTGCTGCTGATGCTCTTGTGGACCTTCAGGAAGAACAGGTGGGTCCAGGGCTTGCAGCTGCCTGTCTGGGAGAACACCAGGGTGCTGGGCTGGCCTGGAGCTGGGGGTGCCACCCCAGGGGGGTGAGGGCTCAGGCCTTGGTCCTCCTCCTCCTTAGATCCTCTCCACGTAGACCCTGTTTCTGGGGAGTTTTCCCATCAGGTGGCTGTGACGCTGGGGTCTGTGTGGGACTGTGGCGACTTCTGTGAGAGACACCGAGCTGCCCCAGGCGCCTCTGCCATCGGGCGCTCCTGCGGGACACAGGCACGGGGCTCCTGCTGCTCCCAGGCCTCAATGTCGTCAGTCATGTGGGTGCGCCACGTTCCCGTGGGTGTGTAGAGGCTTCTCACCGCGGCTTCAGTCTGCAGCTCCCTCATAACACGCAGTCCGGAGCATCTTTCCTGTATTTTTACCATCTGTGTATCCATTTTGGTCAGGTGTGTATTCAGATTTTTTTTACCCACTTTTTAATTGGGCTGTTTGTTTTCTAAGTTTTAAGAGTTCATTACTGAGTTTTGAGTGTTCTTCATGTATTTTGTTTGTTTTGTTTGTTTTTGAGACAGGGTCTCACTCTGTCGCCCAGGCTGGAGTGCAGTGGTGCCGTTATTACTCACTGCAGCCTCAACCTCCTGAGCTTAAGCTTAAGCTTCTTAGCCTCCTGAGTGCCTGGGACTATAGGCACAGCCATCACAGCCAGCTAATTTTTCATCTTTTGTAGAGATGGTCTCACTATGTTGTGCAGGCCAGTCTCGAATTCCTGGGCTCAAGCGTTCCTCCCACCTCAACCTCCCAAAGTGCTGGGATTACTAGTGTGAGCCACTGTACCCAACCCTCTTTGTATAGTTTGGATGCCAGTTCTTGTCACTCATGTGTTCTGCAAAGATTTTCTCCCAGTCTATGTCTTGCTTTTACATTCTTTTAGATGTTGTTTGTGGAGCAATTATCAATTTTAATACAGTCCAGTTATGATGATTTTCTTTCACAGACTGTACTTCTGGTGTTAGATCACAAAACTCATCTCCAAATGCAAAGTTACCTAGATTTTCAACTATGTTTTCTGTTTTCTTCTAGGAGTTTTATAGTTTGGCATTTTTACATTTCCCTCTGTGTTCCATTTGGACTTATGATTTGTGAAGGGTTTAAGATCAGTAACTAGATTCATCTTCCTTCCTTCCTTCCTTCCTTCCTTCCTTCCTTCCTTCCTTCCTTCCTTCCTTCCTTCCTTCCTCCTCCCTTTTTTTTGCCTGTGGACTTTTCATCGTGCCAGCACCATTTGTTGGAAAGATTATCTATTGTCTATTGGATTGTCTTTTTCCTTTGTGGAAGATCATTTGACAGTATCTGGGAAGATCTATTTCTCTGCTCTCCATTTCGTTCCACTGATCTGTATGTCTGTTCTTCCACCAGGACCCACTGCTGTGATTACTGTAGCTTTGAGTCTTGAAGTCAGGTAGTGTTAGATTCTATTTTGTTCTTCTTCAATACTTCCTTGGATATTCTGAGTCTTTTGACTTTCTATATAAACTTAAAATCTGTTTGTTCAGATCTTCAAAGAAGTTTGCTGGGATTTTGATTGGAATTGCATTAAATCCATAGACCAAGTTGGGAAAAGTTCACATCTTGACAATAGAGTCTTCCAGTCCACAAACATGGATTGACAGATTCTCCTCTCATCAGAACTTCTTTGACTTTCAAACCAGAATTCTGAAGTTTTCTACAACAGAACCCATACATATTTTGTTTGATTAATACCTAAATATTTCACTTTTTGGTGCCATTACAAATGGTAATTTGTATTTGAAGTTTGAAATTTTCTTGAAAAATTTCTATTTGACATAAAACCTTTGAATTTAATAAAGAATAGCAATAACAGGTTGGTACACACATTAATTCAAAATATTTTCACTAAGCACCAAGTAGAATAGTTCCCAATAATCTTTTCACTGAGAACCCATTTGAAAGAATGCCTAAAACTTAATCTGTTTATTTAAGTTTTTAATCAAAAAATCTAAAGCTGCCAGAGTTTCTAATTACCATGTGATGATCAGGTTAACAACCTTGAGGTCATCTAATGTGAGCTTTTTAAGAGCTTGTTTAACCTGTGTATTCTCACCGAGGGGATGTGTTGGCGTCAGGCTGTTAATCACAGGTCCATGTGCCAGATACCGCACATGCGCGGACACACACACACACACACACACACACACACAGAGTAATAAGCATTGTGTATCAGCGATAAAGAAGATAAGGTCCCTGCATATTTAAGAGGAATAATGTCTACCTGTCATAGGTGTGCAATTAGTGAGGGGCACAGAGACAGACACACAGCACCAACCCACAAGGGAGAGCCAGCAAGAGCAGCAGAAGAGAGAAGCCGTGTGCCCAGGGATGCAGCAGAAAGTGCGCGGCAAGGCTTCTGGGACCAGGCAGCATCCAGGTCAGACCAGGAACTGGAGTGGATGTCAGCAAGTGTCGAGTGGGGCCTTCAAGGCTCAGGAAGACAAAAAGAGCCCAGCATGGAGCTACCTCACACACCAGCCAATTCTCAGGCCGACAGCCTCTGCTCCTTCACCCAGGTCATCTTCAAAGGTGCAGGGATATTGGCCATGGGTAGTGAGTATCTGGGGCCAGTAGCATTGATGGTAAAGGAATTTACCAAAACAGTTGTAGGTAAAGAAAGGCAGATTTCTTAGAGACAGTATGAAAATATGTTGTAAGAAAGCAATGGGCACGGGCTGACTACAAGGAGACAAAGGCCTGCTGGGGTTTTATAGGATGGTGCTTGTGCTGTGTGCTGGAGAGGGCTTTGTGCGGTGCTGGTAATGCCAAGGTTGTGGTGAGCTAACTTGCATTTTTCTATCAGCTGAGGGTCTGCTGATAAGTTGAGTGCAGGAAGATGATGAGTTACCTGTGCAGGAAGGCTGTGTCCTGTGTCATGAAGAAAGGCAGGTTTACAGCTTATCTGCCTTCTCTTTTTGCTTTCCCCCAACTCCTTTCCCTAATTAGGACTCCATAGTATTGGCAGATGGCTGCTGAAGGTAAGTTGAGGAGCCCTGAGGGGTGCTGGCTGGTTGTTCTCTGCTGGACACTGCTGTCCTCCAGCTCCTGCTGCCAATGCCTCAGCTTTGTCAAGTGCTTCTGGGCCAGTGCGTCTTTCCGCTGTAACCCGTTCCTTAATTCCAAGGCATCTTACATTGTTATTCAAGTATTCACATCAGGAAATGAGTCAATGTGATGAACTCTTTGACAACTTGCTCTGTTTTTGTTTGTTATCAGATAATTTAACAGTCTTTTTTTCTAGGAAAAACACTCTGTCTTACAACAGCCAGAAACTTCTGGATACCCTCATCAACACCAGTTGGAATTTCTTCCTGATCAGTGCCATGGACAGTCCTGACTCACCAGAGAAGCAAAGCAGGCCTCAAATGGTGACTCCAACTCATCTGCCAAAGTGCTGGTAGAAGGCCTCAGAGTGCCTGGAGCTGCCTGAGGGAGCACAGCCTGGCCCAGGAACCCCAGTGTGGGTGGTGGGGGCCCCCGTGGCTGCCCAGAACACATACCGCCTCTCAAAGCTGCTGTGTCTGGAATCAAAATTTAATCGATTATTGCAGATATTTAGAAAATCAATTGACCTTTCCGTATTAATTCTGTAGTCTGTGACCTTGTCATTTCATGTATAAGTTCCAGGGCTTTTTGTTTTGTTTTGGTTTTGGTTAATTCTTTGGGATTTTCTACATAGGCAATCATAATTTGTGAACACAGACAATTTCATTTTTTTCTTCGTAATCTGTATACCTTTTATTTCCTTTTCTTGTCTTTTTCTTTTTTCTTGCATTATTATTTTGAATGGCCACATCATACTTCTACATATTCACGTGGTACAGTGTGATGGTTCCTGTTAGGCAGGGCTCTAGACCCAAATGGCGGTGCCACTCGGCGTAGCAGGCCCTTTGTTCGAGCGAGACTTCCCTTTCTCTTTGAACACACCCTCAGACTTACATACGTCAGAGATTCCGGCTGGGCAACCACACGCCCCCATGACCTGCAGCTCACCTGCATTCCACAAGTTCGTAAACAGCAGCTTCGGTTAACAGTTTCCAAAGACCCCTTCCTCGTGACCCTTACTCAACTCGTGACCCTAGTAGTTTCAAGACCCCCCAGGCCCTGTTTGCACAACCAGCTTCCCTCCCTCTCAGGCTGTAAGAAGCCCCTACCCTACTCCCTCAGCGCGACTTCCTCGGCCCACGCCTTTGGACCCAGGAACCTCGCCCGCAAGCCCTAATAAAGGCTATTCTCACTGCCATTTGCCTTGTGTCCTCGTTCCCAGTTCGGCTCCAGCCTCAGTTGACCTTTACAGCTCCATACATGTATATAACGTGTCATTATCAAATTAGCGTAATGAGCATATCTGTCACCTCAAACATTTATCGTTTCTTTGTCTTGGGATCATTCACAATCCTCTCTTCTAAGCTATTTGAAAATATACAATAAATTCCTGTTAGTTTAGTCACCCTATAGTGGTATAGAACACTAGGACTTACTCCTTCTATCTAGCCATACTTTTGCCTTCGTTAACCAACTTCTGGCCATTTCATCTTCCTCCCTACCCTTCCCAGCCTCTAGTAACCACTTTCTTCCCTATTTCTATGAGATCTTTTAGCTTCCACATATGAGTGAGAACATGTGGTATTTGTCTTTCTGTGCCTGGCTTATTTCACTTAACATAATACCCTCCACACTCATCCATGCTGCCATGAATGAAAGAATTCATTTACTTAATGGCTGGATAATATTCCACTGTATATGTGTACCACAGTTTCCTTATCCATTTATCTGTTGTTGAACACTTAGGTTGATTCAACATTTTGGATATTGTAAATAGGGCTGCAATAAGCATGGGACTGTAGATATCTCTTTGACATACTGATTTTCATTGATCAGGTATACACCCAGCAGTGGGATTGCTGGATGATATAGAGGAACCTCCATGCTGCTTTTCCATAATGGCTGTGCTAATTTACGTTCCCACCAATAGTGTATGAGTTCCTCTTTCTCTGCATCCGTGCCCGCCTTTGTTATTTCTGCCTTTTTGATAATGGCCATTCTAACTGGGGTGATACCTTAATGTGGTTTTGATTTGCATTTCTCTGATGATTGGTGATGATGAGCATTGTTTTTCATATTCCTGTTGGCTGTTTGCATGTCTTCTTTTGAGCAATCTCTATTCAGCTCATTTGTCCATTTTTAAATTGGATTGTTTTTGGTTTTGTTTTTTGCTGTTGAGTTATTTGAGTTCCTTGTGTATTCTAGATATTAATCCCTTGTGGATAATTAGTTTGGACATCTTTTCTTCCATTCAATAGTCTGTCTCTTCACTCGATTGATTGTTTCCTTTGCTGTGCAGAAGCTTTTTAGTTTGATATAATCCAATTTGTCTACTTTTGTGTTTGTTGCCTGCAGTTTTGAGGTCTTTTCCAGAAAATCCTTGCTCAGACCGATGTCCTATAACATTTCCCTGCTTTCTCCTAGTTATTTCGTTGTTTCAAGTCTTGCATTTAAGAGTTTAATCCATTTTGACTTGATTGTTATATATGGTAGGAGAGGTCTAGTTTTGTTTTTCTGTAGAGGGATGTCCAGTCTTCCCAGCATCATTTGTTGAAGACACTCCTTCCCCAGTGAGTGTTCTTGGAGCCTTTGTATAAAATCAGTTGGCTGTAAATACATGAATTTATTTCTAGGTTCTGTATGTTGTTCCATTGGTTTATGTGTTTTGATGCCAGTACC
>NW_022330893.1:0-9678 GCF_002776525.5 Piliocolobus tephrosceles | reverse complement strand
GGTACTGGCATCAAAACACATAAACCAATGGAACAACATACAGAACCTAGAAATAAATTCATGTATTTACAGCCAACTGATTTTATACAAAGGCTCCAAGAACACTCACTGGGGAAGCAGTGTCTTCAACAAATGACGCTGGGAAGACTGGACATCCCTCTACAGAAAAACAAAACTAGACCTCTCCTACCATATATAACAATCAAGTCAAAATGGATTAAACTCTTAAATGCAAGACTTGAAACAACGAAATAACTAGGAGAAAGCAGGGAAATGTTATAGGACATCGGTCTGAGCAAGGATTTTCTGGAAAAGACCTCAAAACTGCAGGCAACAAACACAAAAGTAGACAAATTGGATTATATCAAACTAAAAAGCTTCTGCACAGCAAAGGAAACAATCAATCGAGTGAAGAGACAGACTACTGAATGGAAGAAAAGATGTCCAAACTAATTATCCACAAGGGATTAATATCTAGAATACACAAGGAACTCAAATAACTCAACAGCAAAAAACAAAACCAAAAACAATCCAATTTAAAAATGGACAAATGAGCTGAATAGAGATTGCTCAAAAGAAGACATGCAAACAGCCAACAGGAATATGAAAAACAATGCTCATCATCACCAATCATCAGAGAAATGCAAATCAAAACCACATTAAGGTATCACCCCAGTTAGAATGGCCATTATCAAAAAGGCAGAAATAACAAAGGCGGGCATGGATGCAGAGAAAGAGGAACTCATACACTATTGGTGGGAACGTAAATTAGCACAGCCATTATGGAAAAGCAGCATGGAGGTTCCTCTATATCATCCAGCAATCCCACTGCTGGGTGTATACCTGATCAATGAAAATCAGTATGTCAAAGAGATATCTACAGTCCCATGCTTATTGCAGCCCTATTTACAATGTCCAAAATGTTGAATCAACCTAAGTGTTCAACAACAGATAAATGGATAAGGAAACTGTGGTACACATATACAGTGGAATATTATCCAGCCATTAAGTAAATGAATTCTTTCATTCATGGCAGCATGGATGAGTGTGGAGGGTATTATGTTAAGTGAAATAAGCCAGGCACAGAAAGACAAATACCACATGTTCTCACTCATATGTGGAAGCTAAAAGATCTCATAGAAATAGGGAAGAAAGTGGTTACTAGAGGCTGGGAAGGGTAGGGAGGAAGATGAAATGGCCAGAAGTTGGTTAACGAAGGCAAAAGTATGGCTAGATAGAAGGAGTAAGTCCTAGTGTTCTATACCACTATAGGGTGACTAAACTAACAGGAATTTATTGTATATTTTCAAATAGCTTAGAAGAGAGGATTGTGAATGATCCCAAGACAAAGAAACGATAAATGTTTGAGGTGACAGATATGCTCATTACGCTAATTTGATAATGACACGTTATATACATGTATGGAGCTGTAAAGGTCAACTGAGGCTGGAGCCGAACTGGGAACGAGGACACAAGGCAAATGGCAGTGAGAATAGCCTTTATTAGGGCTTGCGGGCGAGGTTCCTGGGTCCAAAGGCGTGGGCCGAGGAAGTCGCGCTGAGGGAGTAGGGTAGGGGCTTCTTATAGCCTGAGAGGTAGGGAAGCTGGTTGTGCAAACAGGGCCTGGGGGGTCTTGAAACTACTAGGGCAGGAGTTGAGTAAGGGTCACGAGGAAGGGGTCTTTGGAAACTGTTAACCGAAGCTGCTGTTTACGAACTTGTGGAATGCAGGTGAGCTGCAGGTCATGGGGGAGTGTGGTTGCCCAGCCGGAATCTCTGACGTATGTAAGTCTGAGGGTGTGTTCAAAGAGAAAGGGAAGTCTCGCTCGAACAAAGGGCCTGCTACGCCGAGTGGCACCGCCATTTGGGTCTAGAGCCCTGCCTAACAGGAACCATCACACTGTACCACGTGAATATGTAGAAGTATGATGTGGCCATTCAAAATAATAATGCAAGAAAAAAGAAAAAGACAAGAAAAGGAAATAAAAGGTATACAGATTACGAAGAAAAAAATGAAATTGTCTGTGTTCACAAATTATGATTGCCTATGTAGAAAATCCCAAAGAATTAACCAAAACCAAAACAAAACAAAAAGCCCTGGAACTTATACATGAAATGACAAGGTCACAGACTACAGAATTAATACGGAAAGGTCAATTGATTTTCTAAATATCTGCAATAATCGATTAAATTTTGATTCCAGACACAGCAGCTTTGAGAGGCGGTATGTGTTCTGGGCAGCCACGGGGGCCCCCACCACCCACACTGGGGTTCCTGGGCCAGGCTGTGCTCCCTCAGGCAGCTCCAGGCACTCTGAGGCCTTCTACCAGCACTTTGGCAGATGAGTTGGAGTCACCATTTGAGGCCTGCTTTGCTTCTCTGGTGAGTCAGGACTGTCCATGGCACTGATCAGAAAGAAATTCCAACTGGTGTTGATGAGGGTATCCAGAAGTTTCTGGCTGTTGTAAGACAGAGTGTTTTTCCTAGAAAAAAAGACTGTTAAATTATCTGATAACAAACAAAAACAGAGCAAGTTGTCAAAGAGTTCATCACATTGACTCATTTCCTGATGTGAATACTTGAATAACAATGCAAGATGCCTTGGAATTAAGGAACGGGTTACAGCGGAAAGACGCACTGGCCCAGAAGCACTTGACAAAGCTGAGGCATTGGCAGCAGGAGCTGGAGGACAGCAGTGTCCAGCAGAGAACAACCAGCCAGCACCCCTCAGGGCTCCTCAACTTACCTTCAGCAGCCATCTGCCAATACTATGGAGTCCTAATTAGGGAAAGGAGTTGGGGGAAAGCAAAAAGAGAAGGCAGATAAGCTGTAAACCTGCCTTTCTTCATGACACAGGACACAGCCTTCCTGCACAGGTAACTCATCATCTTCCTGCACTCAACTTATCAGCAGACCCTCAGCTGATAGAAAAATGCAAGTTAGCTCACCACAACCTTGGCATTACCAGCACCGCACAAAGCCCTCTCCAGCACACAGCACAAGCACCATCCTATAAAACCCCAGCAGGCCTTTGTCTCCTTGTAGTCAGCCCGTGCCCATTGCTTTCTTACAACATATTTTCATACTGTCTCTAAGAAATCTGCCTTTCTTTACCTACAACTGTTTTGGTAAATTCCTTTACCATCAGTGCCACTGGCCCCAGATACTCACTACCCATGGCCAATATCCCTGCACCTTTGAAGCTGACCTGAGTGAAGGAGCAGAGGCTGTCGGCCTGAGAATTGGCTGGTGTGTGAGGTAGCTCCACGCTGGGCTCTTTTTGTCTTCCTGAGCCTTGAAGGCCCCACTCGACACTTGCTGACATCCACTCCAGTTCCTGGTCTGACCTGGATGCTGCCTGGTCCCAGAAGCCTTGCCGCGCACTTTCTGCTGCATCCCTGGCCACACGGCTTCTCTCTTCTGCTGCTCTTGCTGGCTCTCCCTTGTGGGTTGGTGCTGTGTGTTTGTCTCTGTGCCCCTCACTAATTGCACACCTATGACAGGTAGACATTATTCCTCTTAAATATGCAGGGACCTTATCTTCTTTATCGCTGATACACAATGCTTATTACTCTGTGTGTGTGTGTGTGTGTGTGTGTGTGTCTGCGCATGTGCGGTATCTGGCATATGGACCTGTGATTAACAGCCTGACGCCAACACATCTCCTCGGTGAGAATACACAGGTTAAACAAGCTCTTAAAAAGCTCACATTAGATGACCTCAAGGTTGTTAACCTGATCATCACATGGTAATTAGAAACTCTGGCAGCTTTAGATTTTTTGATTAAAAACTTAAATAAACAGATTAAGTTTTAGGCATTCTTTCAAATGGGTTCTCAGTGAAAAGATTATTGGGAACTATTCTACTTGGTGCTTAGTGAAAATATTTTGAATTAATGTGTGTACCAACCTGTTATTGCTATTCTTTATTAAATTCAAAGGTTTTATGTCAAATAGAAATTTTTCAAGAAAATTTCAAACTTCAAATACAAATTACCATTTGTAATGGCACCAAAAAGTGAAATATTTAGGTATTAATCAAACAAAATATGTATGGGTTCTGTTGTAGAAAACTTCAGAATTCTGGTTTGAAAGTCAAAGAAGTTCTGATGAGAGGAGAATCTGTCAATCCATGTTTGTGGACTGGAAGACTCTATTGTCAAGATGTGAACTTTTCCCAACTTGGTCTATGGATTTAATGCAATTCCAATCAAAATCCCAGCAAACTTCTTTGAAGATCTGAACAAACAGATTTTAAGTTTATATAGAAAGTCAAAAGACTCAGAATATCCAAGGAAGTATTGAAGAAGAACAAAATAGAATCTAACACTACCTGACTTCAAGACTCAAAGCTACAGTAATCACAGCAGTGGGTCCTGGTGGAAGAACAGACATACAGATCAGTGGAACGAAATGGAGAGCAGAGAAATAGATCTTCCCAGATACTGTCAAATGATCTTCCACAAAGGAAAAAGACAATCCAATAGACAATAGATAATCTTTCCAACAAATGGTGCTGGCACGATGAAAAGTCCACAGGCAAAAAAAAGGGAGGAGGAAGGAAGGAAGGAAGGAAGGAAGGAAGGAAGGAAGGAAGGAAGGAAGGAAGGAAGGAAGGAAGATGAATCTAGTTACTGATCTTAAACCCTTCACAAATCATAAGTCCAAATGGAACACAGAGGGAAATGTAAACATGCCAAACTATAAAACTCCTAGAAGAAAACAGAAAACATAGTTGAAAATCTAGGTAACTTTGCATTTGGAGATGAGTTTTGTGATCTAACACCAGAAGTACAGTCTGTGAAAGAAAATCATCATAACTGGACTGTATTAAAATTGATAATTGCTCCACAAACAACATCTAAAAGAATGTAAAAACAAGACATAGACTGGGAGAAAATCTTTGCAGAACACATGAGTGACAAGAACTGGCATCCAAACTATACAAAGAGGGTTGGGTGCAGTGGCTCACACTAGTAATCCCAGCACTTTGGGAGGTTGAGGTGGGAGGAACGCTTGAGCCCAGGAATTCGAGACTGGCCTGCACAACATAGTGAGACCATCTCCACAAAAGATGAAAAATTAGCTGGCTGTGATGGCTGTGCCTATAGTCCCAGGCACTCAGGAGGCTAAGAAGCTTAAGCTTAAGCTCAGGAGGTTGAGGCTGCAGTGAGTAATAACGGCACCACTGCACTCCAGCCTGGGTGACAGAGTGAGACCCTGTCTCAAAAACAAACAAAACAAACAAAATACATGAAGAACACTCAAAACTCAGTAATGAACTCTTAAAACTTAGAAAACAAACAGCCCAATTAAAAAGTGGGTAAAAAAAATCTGAATACACACCTGACCAAAATGGATACACAGATGGTAAAAATACAGGAAAGATGCTCCGGACTGCGTGTTATGAGGGAGCTGCAGACTGAAGCCGCGGTGAGAAGCCTCTACACACCCACGGGAACTTGGCGCACCCACATGACTGACGACATTGAGGCCTGGGAGCAGCAGGAGCCCCGTGCCTGTGTCCCGCAGGAGCGCCCGATGGCAGAGGCGCCTGGGGCAGCTCGGTGTCTCTCACAGAAGTCGCCACAGTCCCACACAGACCCCAGCGTCACAGCCACCTGATGGGAAAACTCCCCAGAAACAGGGTCTACGTGGAGAGGATCTAAGGAGGAGGAGGACCAAGGCCTGAGCCCTCACCCCCCTGGGGTGGCACCCCCAGCTCCAGGCCAGCCCAGCACCCTGGTGTTCTCCCAGACAGGCAGCTGCAAGCCCTGGACCCACCTGTTCTTCCTGAAGGTCCACAAGAGCATCAGCAGCACCATCGTGAACATTCTGTTCCGCTTCAGGTGGAAGCACCCCCTCACCTTTGCTCTGCCTTCCCAGCAAGCCCCCCATTTCTTCTATGGGCTTCTAGGCCAGCGTGGTGGAGGGCTTCTCCAGGGGCGGGAGCCCTCATTTCGATATCACGTGGGGCACCTGGGGTTCCAGCCCACGCAGGTGAGTCCTGGGCCCTGAGACTGGGGTGTGGGAGGAGAAGGTGATGGCCCACACTCTAGGCGGATGCCACCTGCACACAGGACCCCAGGAGACCCCACAGGTGTGGAAAAGCATTCCGTCTTCCAAGAATGAGAGTCCTGTGCTGCTCTCCTGGAGAACCTGGTGCCCTGAGCAGGGAGGGGAGGTGGGTGCAGATAGAGCGCTGCGGTGGCCATTCCTGTCCTGAAGGTTCTGGGAAGGGGTCCGTGGGGGACCCCGAGTGCAGACGGAAGGGTGGGGCTCACCTCCCTCGGGAACTCTGGATGCACAGGCCGGAGCTCCAGAGGCCCAGGGCGATGGAAGGTGCCTGCGTGGGGCTCAGGGCGACTCCTGCCCTTGCAGCCATTGGAGCGTCCCCAGAGCCAGCCGCCCTCGTGGGCACACAGGCCCTTCCCCGCCCACACGCGACAGGTCCGGACCTGCGACACCTTCTCCTTCACCATCCTGCGGGACCCAGCCCGGGGCCTGGAGTCGCTTCTACAAGACGGCCTCGCCCTTTGCCCTTTGGCCTTCCTGGCCCACACCCGCGCCTTCTAGGACCGCCGGTGGCCCGACAGCCACTATGGCCGCAACCTCAGGGCCTGGGACCTGGGCTTCGACCACAACGCGCCGCCGGCTTGTGGGGGTGCAAGCGGTGGCCCCGCGCTTCCCCCTGGTGCCGATCGCCCGGCACCTGGACGAGCCCCTGGGGCCGCTGCGCCGCGCTGTGCTGGGGCCTGGAGGACCCGGTGGCCTTCCCCGCCCACAGGCGCGGCCTTCGCCCGGGGCCGCTGGAGCCGCGCGTGCAGCGCAGGGAGCGCGCCTAGAACCCGCTGGACCTGGCTCTGGGCGACCCTGAGCCTCACTCTGTGGGCGCGGTGGGCGCGCTGGGGCCGCGGGCTGCGGCCGGAGGTGGCGGCGCTGCGGGCGCGGTGGGCGCGCACCTGCCTCCCGCGTGGCGAGGCCGCGGGGCCCGGCGCGGAGCTTGACCCGCAGCTGGCGCCGCTGCAGCACGACCTGGCGCCCGTCCTGGGCTACCAGCTGCGGCCAGACCTGGACCCGGCCACCCGCCGCCACGGCCGAGACCCGGCCACCCGCGAGCTGCAGTTCGCCAGGCGCCTGGACCTGGCCAGTTCCAGGATCGGGTGTGGGATCCCGGGCGCCCTGGGGGAGCAGAGCCCCGGCCAGGCAGCCTCGCGCGGCAGGCCCAGGCCCCGGGGAAAATGCGGGCCGTGTTCAGAGGAGGACGGGGGTCCTTAGGGCCCTGGAACAGAAGGCCGCGCCCTCAGCCCCTGTTACGTGGGACCCCACAGGGCGGGAGACAGTGGCCAGGAGCCACAGCTGAACCTGCGCTGTCCCGGCTCCGTTTTCTGCGCATCCTTCCCTAGCGCGGCGAAGCCTGCTTTTAGCAATTTGCTTTTCTTTCAGTCTACTTGAAAGCCATGTAGGTCGCTCATGGCAGATGCACGATTCCAAGTCATTTTGGCAGTTTTTTTGTTTTGATTGTTCGTTTTTTGTTTTTCTGTTTGTTTTTGTTTTTTGTTTTCGGGAGTTTTGCTCTTGTTGTCCAGGCTAGAGTGCAGTGGTGTGATCTCAGCTCCCTGCAACTTCTGCCTTCCGGTTTCCAGCGATTCTCCTGCCTCAGCCTCCCGAGTAGCTGGGACTACAGGCACGCGCCACCACGCCCAGCTAATTTTTTTTTTTTAAGTAGAGACGGGGTTTCACCGTGTTGTCCAGGATGGTCCCGATCTCTTGACCTCGTGACCCACCCACCTCGCCCTCCCAAAGTGCTGGGATTACAGGCCTGAGCCACCGCACCCGGCATTTTGGCAGCTTTTAATGTGGAGAAGGCTCTTTCTGCTGAGGGAACGTGCCGGAGATGTTGGGAGTGTCTCATAGGCTGTGGCGAGCTGGGAAGCTGCTCTGCTGAGCCACCTGGAGTCGCAGATTTTAGCACATCTAGAGCAGATGAGCGGCTACTCCCACAAATGTTCAGGCTTCAGACAGATCACTTTTTTGATCATAAGTTTGAGTGTGCTTTTAGATGCAAGTCTATCGTGATTATGTTTCCCCTGACGTTTCCTGTACTTGTGGAGCTCATAGGAGAGACTGAAGGTGAATTCACCATTGTACACAACTTACAACGTCTGTTTGTGAATTCTAACAGTGTATCTTCAACTGTAAGAAAAATGAATTTCAAAACTTCTTCTGTATTATTACCTGGATATTCCAACATCTTATATGAAAATTGTGCTCATTTCTGTCAAATGCAGTGGCCCTTACTTCAAGGCTTGTGGATTTTGTTGAGAATTTCGAGATTTTCAGAAATTCTAAGCTGGAGTAATTCTAACAACCTCCTGGTTACTTTACTGAGATGTGGCTGTGTCTGCTTCTCCCACCCTCAGGTACTGACACAGTTACTGCCTGAGCAGCAGGACCTCCCCTCCTGGAAGGATCTGTGCCGAGGCTGCAGGCACTCCTGGGGGAACAGACACACCTCTGGCACCCAGGGGCTGGGTGCTGCCCCCAGAGGAGAAGCCCCTCTCCTTCCTGAGGCCCCACCCCCTGCTGCTGCTTCTGCAGCTGACATGTGACACCCAGGCATGGCCAGGCCCTCAAGCAGAACCCCTGTGAGGGGAGCTGGTTGGCCCCACCCCATCAGCTCCCCTGTGTGCTCAGCAGTCCTTTGCCTGGCAGCATCTGGCAGCCCCATCGGGGCCTCTGGAAGACGCACGCACAGGACTGGCTCTCAGGCGTGTCCCACAGGGGTTCTGTCCCCACTCCACAGCAGGGAAGAGGAGCCTGGGGCTCCAGAAAGAGTCAGCTCTTTGCCTGGGTGGGAGGGGCTTTACGGCAGGGAGGAGGGTGTGTGTGTGAAGGGGCAGCCTCGGGGTGGGCGAGATTCTTCTTTCTCTCCCTCCACCAGACGCTGGTCCAGGAAAATGTGGCCTCACCGGCATCCCCAGGGAGAAGCCCACGCAGCATGAGACGGGAATCATACAGGGTGGTTGGAGGGGAGTGGACATTCTAGGCAGCCCCTTCTCATCTCCCGGAACAGGAAACCCTGCAGGAGCCAGGGGCTGTCAGGACCCCAAACACCAGGGTGTGGCCGCGCTGGCTGAGACCGCCTGGACCCCACAGGGCTCTGGGTGTGCCCGGGTGTCTCCTGCGGCCTCACGATGCGCTCATTAGCATACTCTTCACACCCCCACCGCGCATGACGGCTCCAGAACACCCAGATCTGGTGTAAAAATGGGCGGCCCTGCAGCTCTGAGACATCTCCACCTTTTCCAGGAACCTGTGGATTTTCCTCCAGCCCCAGCGCCCCTGCATGGGACGGGACTCTAGAGGGCGCCACACTCCCTTTCTCCAGCGGGAGCTTTGGCCTTGGCAGGAAATCTCTGGTCTCACTATTTGCCAACTTGCCCCTGAATTCCTTCTCGCGGTGGTGTCGAGAGCCTGGACACTGGCCGGGGTGGAGGTCTCACTGGGGGTTGGGGTGTCCCCTAGCCCCCCGAGTCAGGGACGTCTCCCTGCTTTCTCCTCTCCTCCTTCCCCCATAGCAGAGCAGGCGGGCCCAGGGGCTGCTGCCCACCAGAAGACGGGGTGCGGCCTGCGGCAGGACCACCAGCACCTCACTCCCTCCCTCTGGATGGGGCAGC
>NW_022330892.1:0-9680 GCF_002776525.5 Piliocolobus tephrosceles | reverse complement strand
GCTGCCCCATCCAGAGGGAGGGAGTGAGGTGCTGGTGGTCCTGCCGCAGGCCGCACCCCGTCTTCTGGTGGGCAGCAGCCCCTGGGCCCGCCTGCTCTGCTATGGGGGAAGGAGGAGAGGAGAAAGCAGGGAGACGTCCCTGACTCGGGGGGCTAGGGGACACCCCAACCCCCAGTGAGACCTCCACCCCGGCCAGTGTCCAGGCTCTCGACACCACCGCGAGAAGGAATTCAGGGGCAAGTTGGCAAATAGTGAGACCAGAGATTTCCTGCCAAGGCCAAAGCTCCCGCTGGAGAAAGGGAGTGTGGCGCCCTCTAGAGTCCCGTCCCATGCAGGGGCGCTGGGGCTGGAGGAAAATCCACAGGTTCCTGGAAAAGGTGGAGATGTCTCAGAGCTGCAGGGCCGCCCATTTTTACACCAGATCTGGGTGTTCTGGAGCCGTCATGCGCGGTGGGGGTGTGAAGAGTATGCTAATGAGCGCATCGTGAGGCCGCAGGAGACACCCGGGCACACCCAGAGCCCTGTGGGGTCCAGGCGGTCTCAGCCAGCGCGGCCACACCCTGGTGTTTGGGGTCCTGACAGCCCCTGGCTCCTGCAGGGTTTCCTGTTCCGGGAGATGAGAAGGGGCTGCCTAGAATGTCCACTCCCCTCCAACCACCCTGTATGATTCCCGTCTCATGCTGCGTGGGCTTCTCCCTGGGGATGCCGGTGAGGCCACATTTTCCTGGACCAGCGTCTGGTGGAGGGAGAGAAAGAAGAATCTCGCCCACCCCGAGGCTGCCCCTTCACACACACACCCTCCTCCCTGCCGTAAAGCCCCTCCCACCCAGGCAAAGAGCTGACTCTTTCTGGAGCCCCAGGCTCCTCTTCCCTGCTGTGGAGTGGGGACAGAACCCCTGTGGGACACGCCTGAGAGCCAGTCCTGTGCGTGCGTCTTCCAGAGGCCCCGATGGGGCTGCCAGATGCTGCCAGGCAAAGGACTGCTGAGCACACAGGGGAGCTGATGGGGTGGGGCCAACCAGCTCCCCTCACAGGGGTTCTGCTTGAGGGCCTGGCCATGCCTGGGTGTCACATGTCAGCTGCAGAAGCAGCAGCAGGGGGTGGGGCCTCAGGAAGGAGAGGGGCTTCTCCTCTGGGGGCAGCACCCAGCCCCTGGGTGCCAGAGGTGTGTCTGTTCCCCCAGGAGTGCCTGCAGCCTCGGCACAGATCCTTCCAGGAGGGGAGGTCCTGCTGCTCAGGCAGTAACTGTGTCAGTACCTGAGGGTGGGAGAAGCAGACACAGCCACATCTCAGTAAAGTAACCAGGAGGTTGTTAGAATTACTCCAGCTTAGAATTTCTGAAAATCTCGAAATTCTCAACAAAATCCACAAGCCTTGAAGTAAGGGCCACTGCATTTGACAGAAATGAGCACAATTTTCATATAAGATGTTGGAATATCCAGGTAATAATACAGAAGAAGTTTTGAAATTCATTTTTCTTACAGTTGAAGATACACTGTTAGAATTCACAAACAGACGTTGTAAGTTGTGTACAATGGTGAATTCACCTTCAGTCTCTCCTATGAGCTCCACAAGTACAGGAAACGTCAGGGGAAACATAATCACGATAGACTTGCATCTAAAAGCACACTCAAACTTATGATCAAAAAAGTGATCTGTCTGAAGCCTGAACATTTGTGGGAGTAGCCGCTCATCTGCTCTAGATGTGCTAAAATCTGCGACTCCAGGTGGCTCAGCAGAGCAGCTTCCCAGCTCGCCACAGCCTATGAGACACTCCCAACATCTCCGGCACGTTCCCTCAGCAGAAAGAGCCTTCTCCACATTAAAAGCTGCCAAAATGCCGGGTGCGGTGGCTCAGGCCTGTAATCCCAGCACTTTGGGAGGGCGAGGTGGGTGGGTCACGAGGTCAAGAGATCGGGACCATCCTGGACAACACGGTGAAACCCCGTCTCTACTTAAAAAAAAAAAATTAGCTGGGCGTGGTGGCGCGTGCCTGTAGTCCCAGCTACTCGGGAGGCTGAGGCAGGAGAATCGCTGGAAACCGGAAGGCAGAAGTTGCAGGGAGCTGAGATCACACCACTGCACTCTAGCCTGGACAACAAGAGCAAAACTCCCGAAAACAAAAAACAAAAACAAACAGAAAAACAAAAAACGAACAATCAAAACAAAAAAACTGCCAAAATGACTTGGAATCGTGCATCTGCCATGAGCGACCTACATGGCTTTCAAGTAGACTGAAAGAAAAGCAAATTGCTAAAAGCAGGCTTCGCCGCGCTAGGGAAGGATGCGCAGAAAACGGAGCCGGGACAGCGCAGGTTCAGCTGTGGCTCCTGGCCACTGTCTCCCGCCCTGTGGGGTCCCACGTAACAGGGGCTGAGGGCGCGGCCTTCTGTTCCAGGGCCCTAAGGACCCCCGTCCTCCTCTGAACACGGCCCGCATTTTCCCCGGGGCCTGGGCCTGCCGCGCGAGGCTGCCTGGCCGGGGCTCTGCTCCCCCAGGGCGCCCGGGATCCCACACCCGATCCTGGAACTGGCCAGGTCCAGGCGCCTGGCGAACTGCAGCTCGCGGGTGGCCGGGTCTCGGCCGTGGCGGCGGGTGGCCGGGTCCAGGTCTGGCCGCAGCTGGTAGCCCAGGACGGGCGCCAGGTCGTGCTGCAGCGGCGCCAGCTGCGGGTCAAGCTCCGCGCCGGGCCCCGCGGCCTCGCCACGCGGGAGGCAGGTGCGCGCCCACCGCGCCCGCAGCGCCGCCACCTCCGGCCGCAGCCCGCGGCCCCAGCGCGCCCACCGCGCCCACAGAGTGAGGCTCAGGGTCGCCCAGAGCCAGGTCCAGCGGGTTCTAGGCGCGCTCCCTGCGCTGCACGCGCGGCTCCAGCGGCCCCGGGCGAAGGCCGCGCCTGTGGGCGGGGAAGGCCACCGGGTCCTCCAGGCCCCAGCACAGCGCGGCGCAGCGGCCCCAGGGGCTCGTCCAGGTGCCGGGCGATCGGCACCAGGGGGAAGCGCGGGGCCACCGCTTGCACCCCCACAAGCCGGCGGCGCGTTGTGGTCGAAGCCCAGGTCCCAGGCCCTGAGGTTGCGGCCATAGTGGCTGTCGGGCCACCGGCGGTCCTAGAAGGCGCGGGTGTGGGCCAGGAAGGCCAAAGGGCAAAGGGCGAGGCCGTCTTGTAGAAGCGACTCCAGGCCCCGGGCTGGGTCCCGCAGGATGGTGAAGGAGAAGGTGTCGCAGGTCCGGACCTGTCGCGTGTGGGCGGGGAAGGGCCTGTGTGCCCACGAGGGCGGCTGGCTCTGGGGACGCTCCAATGGCTGCAAGGGCAGGAGTCGCCCTGAGCCCCACGCAGGCACCTTCCATCGCCCTGGGCCTCTGGAGCTCCGGCCTGTGCATCCAGAGTTCCCGAGGGAGGTGAGCCCCACCCTTCCGTCTGCACTCGGGGTCCCCCACGGACCCCTTCCCAGAACCTTCAGGACAGGAATGGCCACCGCAGCGCTCTATCTGCACCCACCTCCCCTCCCTGCTCAGGGCACCAGGTTCTCCAGGAGAGCAGCACAGGACTCTCATTCTTGGAAGACGGAATGCTTTTCCACACCTGTGGGGTCTCCTGGGGTCCTGTGTGCAGGTGGCATCCGCCTAGAGTGTGGGCCATCACCTTCTCCTCCCACACCCCAGTCTCAGGGCCCAGGACTCACCTGCGTGGGCTGGAACCCCAGGTGCCCCACGTGATATCGAAATGAGGGCTCCCGCCCCTGGAGAAGCCCTCCACCACGCTGGCCTAGAAGCCCATAGAAGAAATGGGGGGCTTGCTGGGAAGGCAGAGCAAAGGTGAGGGGGTGCTTCCACCTGAAGCGGAACAGAATGTTCACGATGGTGCTGCTGATGCTCTTGTGGACCTTCAGGAAGAACAGGTGGGTCCAGGGCTTGCAGCTGCCTGTCTGGGAGAACACCAGGGTGCTGGGCTGGCCTGGAGCTGGGGGTGCCACCCCAGGGGGGTGAGGGCTCAGGCCTTGGTCCTCCTCCTCCTTAGATCCTCTCCACGTAGACCCTGTTTCTGGGGAGTTTTCCCATCAGGTGGCTGTGACGCTGGGGTCTGTGTGGGACTGTGGCGACTTCTGTGAGAGACACCGAGCTGCCCCAGGCGCCTCTGCCATCGGGCGCTCCTGCGGGACACAGGCACGGGGCTCCTGCTGCTCCCAGGCCTCAATGTCGTCAGTCATGTGGGTGCGCCACGTTCCCGTGGGTGTGTAGAGGCTTCTCACCGCGGCTTCAGTCTGCAGCTCCCTCATAACACGCAGTCCGGAGCATCTTTCCTGTATTTTTACCATCTGTGTATCCATTTTGGTCAGGTGTGTATTCAGATTTTTTTTACCCACTTTTTAATTGGGCTGTTTGTTTTCTAAGTTTTAAGAGTTCATTACTGAGTTTTGAGTGTTCTTCATGTATTTTGTTTGTTTTGTTTGTTTTTGAGACAGGGTCTCACTCTGTCACCCAGGCTGGAGTGCAGTGGTGCCGTTATTACTCACTGCAGCCTCAACCTCCTGAGCTTAAGCTTAAGCTTCTTAGCCTCCTGAGTGCCTGGGACTATAGGCACAGCCATCACAGCCAGCTAATTTTTCATCTTTTGTGGAGATGGTCTCACTATGTTGTGCAGGCCAGTCTCGAATTCCTGGGCTCAAGCGTTCCTCCCACCTCAACCTCCCAAAGTGCTGGGATTACTAGTGTGAGCCACTGCACCCAACCCTCTTTGTATAGTTTGGATGCCAGTTCTTGTCACTCATGTGTTCTGCAAAGATTTTCTCCCAGTCTATGTCTTGTTTTTACATTCTTTTAGATGTTGTTTGTGGAGCAATTATCAATTTTAATACAGTCCAGTTATGATGATTTTCTTTCACAGACTGTACTTCTGGTGTTAGATCACAAAACTCATCTCCAAATGCAAAGTTACCTAGATTTTCAACTATGTTTTCTGTTTTCTTCTAGGAGTTTTATAGTTTGGCATGTTTACATTTCCCTCTGTGTTCCATTTGGACTTATGATTTGTGAAGGGTTTAAGATCAGTAACTAGATTCATCTTCCTTCCTTCCTTCCTTCCTTCCTTCCTTCCTTCCTTCCTTCCTTCCTTCCTTCCTTCCTTCCTCCTCCCTTTTTTTTGCCTGTGGACTTTTCATCGTGCCAGCACCATTTGTTGGAAAGATTATCTATTGTCTATTGGATTGTCTTTTTCCTTTGTGGAAGATCATTTGACAGTATCTGGGAAGATCTATTTCTCTGCTCTCCATTTCGTTCCACTGATCTGTATGTCTGTTCTTCCACCAGGACCCACTGCTGTGATTACTGTAGCTTTGAGTCTTGAAGTCAGGTAGTGTTAGATTCTATTTTGTTCTTCTTCAATACTTCCTTGGATATTCTGAGTCTTTTGACTTTCTATATAAACTTAAAATCTGTTTGTTCAGATCTTCAAAGAAGTTTGCTGGGATTTTGATTGGAATTGCATTAAATCCATAGACCAAGTTGGGAAAAGTTCACATCTTGACAATAGAGTCTTCCAGTCCACAAACATGGATTGACAGATTCTCCTCTCATCAGAACTTCTTTGACTTTCAAACCAGAATTCTGAAGTTTTCTACAACAGAACCCATACATATTTTGTTTGATTAATACCTAAATATTTCACTTTTTGGTGCCATTACAAATGGTAATTTGTATTTGAAGTTTGAAATTTTCTTGAAAAATTTCTATTTGACATAAAACCTTTGAATTTAATAAAGAATAGCAATAACAGGTTGGTACACACATTAATTCAAAATATTTTCACTAAGCACCAAGTAGAATAGTTCCCAATAATCTTTTCACTGAGAACCCATTTGAAAGAATGCCTAAAACTTAATCTGTTTATTTAAGTTTTTAATCAAAAAATCTAAAGCTGCCAGAGTTTCTAATTACCATGTGATGATCAGGTTAACAACCTTGAGGTCATCTAATGTGAGCTTTTTAAGAGCTTGTTTAACCTGTGTATTCTCACCGAGGGGATGTGTTGGCGTCAGGCTGTTAATCACAGGTCCATGTGCCAGATACCGCACATGCGCGGACACACACACACACACACACACACACACACAGAGTAATAAGCATTGTGTATCAGCGATAAAGAAGATAAGGTCCCTGCATATTTAAGAGGAATAATGTCTACCTGTCATAGGTGTGCAATTAGTGAGGGGCACAGAGACAAACACACAGCACCAACCCACAAGGGAGAGCCAGCAAGAGCAGCAGAAGAGAGAAGCCGTGTGGCCAGGGATGCAGCAGAAAGTGCGCGGCAAGGCTTCTGGGACCAGGCAGCATCCAGGTCAGACCAGGAACTGGAGTGGATGTCAGCAAGTGTCGAGTGGGGCCTTCAAGGCTCAGGAAGACAAAAAGAGCCCAGCGTGGAGCTACCTCACACACCAGCCAATTCTCAGGCCGACAGCCTCTGCTCCTTCACTCAGGTCAGCTTCAAAGGTGCAGGGATATTGGCCATGGGTAGTGAGTATCTGGGGCCAGTGGCACTGATGGTAAAGGAATTTACCAAAACAGTTGTAGGTAAAGAAAGGCAGATTTCTTAGAGACAGTATGAAAATATGTTGTAAGAAAGCAATGGGCACGGGCTGACTACAAGGAGACAAAGGCCTGCTGGGGTTTTATAGGATGGTGCTTGTGCTGTGTGCTGGAGAGGGCTTTGTGCGGTGCTGGTAATGCCAAGGTTGTGGTGAGCTAACTTGCATTTTTCTATCAGCTGAGGGTCTGCTGATAAGTTGAGTGCAGGAAGATGATGAGTTACCTGTGCAGGAAGGCTGTGTCCTGTGTCATGAAGAAAGGCAGGTTTACAGCTTATCTGCCTTCTCTTTTTGCTTTCCCCCAACTCCTTTCCCTAATTAGGACTCCATAGTATTGGCAGATGGCTGCTGAAGGTAAGTTGAGGAGCCCTGAGGGGTGCTGGCTGGTTGTTCTCTGCTGGACACTGCTGTCCTCCAGCTCCTGCTGCCAATGCCTCAGCTTTGTCAAGTGCTTCTGGGCCAGTGCGTCTTTCCGCTGTAACCCGTTCCTTAATTCCAAGGCATCTTGCATTGTTATTCAAGTATTCACATCAGGAAATGAGTCAATGTGATGAACTCTTTGACAACTTGCTCTGTTTTTGTTTGTTATCAGATAATTTAACAGTCTTTTTTTCTAGGAAAAACACTCTGTCTTACAACAGCCAGAAACTTCTGGATACCCTCATCAACACCAGTTGGAATTTCTTTCTGATCAGTGCCATGGACAGTCCTGACTCACCAGAGAAGCAAAGCAGGCCTCAAATGGTGACTCCAACTCATCTGCCAAAGTGCTGGTAGAAGGCCTCAGAGTGCCTGGAGCTGCCTGAGGGAGCACAGCCTGGCCCAGGAACCCCAGTGTGGGTGGTGGGGGCCCCCGTGGCTGCCCAGAACACATACCGCCTCTCAAAGCTGCTGTGTCTGGAATCAAAATTTAATCGATTATTGCAGATATTTAGAAAATCAATTGACCTTTCCGTATTAATTCTGTAGTCTGTGACCTTGTCATTTCATGTATAAGTTCCAGGGCTTTTTGTTTTGTTTTGGTTTTGGTTAATTCTTTGGGATTTTCTACATAGGCAATCATAATTTGTGAACACAGACAATTTCATTTTTTTCTTCGTAATCTGTATACCTTTTATTTCCTTTTCTTGTCTTTTTCTTTTTTCTTGCATTATTATTTTGAATGGCCACATCATACTTCTACATATTCACGTGGTACAGTGTGATGGTTCCTGTTAGGCAGGGCTCTAGACCCAAATGGCGGTGCCACTCGGCGTAGCAGGCCCTTTGTTCGAGCGAGACTTCCCTTTCTCTTTGAACACACCCTCAGACTTACATACGTCAGAGATTCCGGCTGGGCAACCACACTCCCCCATGACCTGCAGCTCACCTGCATTCCACAAGTTCGTAAACAGCAGCTTCGGTTAACAGTTTCCAAAGACCCCTTCCTCGTGACCCTTACTCAACTCCTGCCCTAGTAGTTTCAAGACCCCCCAGGCCCTGTTTGCACAACCAGCTTCCCTACCTCTCAGGCTATAAGAAGCCCCTACCCTACTCCCTCAGCGCGACTTCCTCGGCCCACGCCTTTGGACCCAGGAACCTCGCCCGCAAGCCCTAATAAAGGCTATTCTCACTGCCATTTGCCTTGTGTCCTCGTTCCCAGTTCGGCTCCAGCCTCAGTTGACCTTTACAGCTCCATACATGTATATAACGTGTCATTATCAAATTAGCGTAATGAGCATATCTGTCACCTCAAACATTTATCGTTTCTTTGTCTTGGGATCATTCACAATCCTCTCTTCTAAGCTATTTGAAAATATACAATAAATTCCTGTTAGTTTAGTCACCCTATAGTGGTATAGAACACTAGGACTTACTCCTTCTATCTAGCCATACTTTTGCCTTCGTTAACCAACTTCTGGCCATTTCATCTTCCTCCCTACCCTTCCCAGCCTCTAGTAACCACTTTCTTCCCTATTTCTATGAGATCTTTTAGCTTCCACATATGAGTGAGAACATGTGGTATTTGTCTTTCTGTGCCTGGCTTATTTCACTTAACATAATACCCTCCACACTCATCCATGCTGCCATGAATGAAAGAATTCATTTACTTAATGGCTGGATAATATTCCACTGTATATGTGTACCACAGTTTCCTTATCCATTTATCTGTTGTTGAACACTTAGGTTGATTCAACATTTTGGACATTGTAAATAGGGCTGCAATAAGCATGGGACTGTAGATATCTCTTTGACATACTGATTTTCATTGATCAGGTATACACCCAGCAGTGGGATTGCTGGATGATATAGAGGAACCTCCATGCTGCTTTTCCATAATGGCTGTGCTAATTTACGTTCCCACCAATAGTGTATGAGTTCCTCTTTCTCTGCATCCATGCCCGCCTTTGTTATTTCTGCCTTTTTGATAATGGCCATTCTAACTGGGGTGATACCTTAATGTGGTTTTGATTTGCATTTCTCTGATGATTGGTGATGATGAGCATTGTTTTTCATATTCCTGTTGGCTGTTTGCATGTCTTCTTTTGAGCAATCTCTATTCAGCTCATTTGTCCATTTTTAAATTGGATTGTTTTTGGTTTTGTTTTTTGCTGTTGAGTTATTTGAGTTCCTTGTGTATTCTAGATATTAATCCCTTGTGGATAATTAGTTTGGACATCTTTTCTTCCATTCAATAGTCTGTCTCTTCACTCGATTGATTGTTTCCTTTGCTGTGCAGAAGCTTTTTAGTTTGATATAATCCAATTTGTCTACTTTTGTGTTTGTTGCCTGCAGTTTTGAGGTCTTTTCCAGAAAATCCTTGCTCAGACCGATGTCCTATAACATTTCCCTGCTTTCTCCTAGTTATTTCGTTGTTTCAAGTCTTGCATTTAAGAGTTTAATCCATTTTGACTTGATTGTTATATATGGTAGGAGAGGTCTAGTTTTGTTTTTCTGTAGAGGGATGTCCAGTCTTCCCAGCGTCATTTGTTGAAGACACTGCTTCCCCAGTGAGTGTTCTTGGAGCCTTTGTATAAAATCAGTTGGCTGTAAATACATGAATTTATTTCTAGGTTCTGTATGTTGTTCCATTGGTTTATGTGTTTTGATGCCAGTACC